>NC_069374.1:3572200-3876800 GCF_021730395.1 Mercenaria mercenaria
TCCAGCTTTAGATGGTTGAGGAAGACCCCAGGTGCCCCTCCGTGCATTTATTTCATCACGAGGGGGCACCTGGGTAGAACCACCGACCTTCCGTAAAGCCAGCTGGATGTAGGCTACTACATCCGCGTTACCGAAACATGGATATATGTGTTGCAAAATATGGTAATCAAAAGAACACGACAGATGTTCTACGTTTATATGCAGGCACAGTATGATTTCCATTATCTAAGTGTTGCCGAAAATGCTACATAAGGTTGTGTCAAGTTCTGGCAACGCCCGCCTTTATAACACAAGTATTGATCCAGGTATTTTCTTGAAAGCATAAAGGTATATACATTTGTTTTTAGACTCGTTTTTTTTCCTAATCAATGGGTATTTCATATTCTATCTATCTATCTATCTATCTAGATCGATCTTCCGATGAAATGAGTCATAAATAGGGGAAATAGTCAGCAAGACTGTTAAAAGAGGTAAAAGATTGGTTGTTTAGTACAGGTTTGTTAAACATGTTAAAAACAACAATATAGGCTGGGGATAAGATGTGTTGCTGAGGTGAATTGTGGTTGATCTATAACCACTATGTCTAGTGGTTGGGCGATCGAATTGGCCTGGGATAGAATGAAATTTTATCTGAATTTGATGGCAAATGTCGAAGGAATGAGATATTCTGCTTAGTTTTGAATTGGTCTAATATATTCCGGCAAAGGAATAGCGCCAAGCTATTTGCCGGACAAGTATTTGGACGTCAAGCTCCCTCCAACGAAATGATCACATCAGCTATACTTGATATACGTCTGTCCTTATAATCTAGTTCACCAGGCCACCCTTCGTTAGACAACCTGAATCTGATCAATCATTGTTGTGTATGGGGACCAAATCGGCGAGCAGTACTCCAGCTGGGGACAAACAAGTGTCTTGTTAGTTGTGTACCTAACTTTTTTGTATTACTTTGATGTTTCTTCTTAAAAACCCTAACAGTTATTGGGCATTAATAATAGCCTTTCCTGCCTTTTCACATGGATGACCTGCCGCTTAGAAGCGTTGAACCTCATATACCGCGCATTGATCGTCAGATTTCTAGTTGGTTTAGATCAAGCTGTACATAATAAGGATAGCATAGAAGCAACATATAGCGAAATTTACATTGCACTGCCATCAGTCAACGATCTTACCTTAGAGTGTAACACATGTTTTGGCTAGGCGTTAATGAAGAGAAGAGGACCCAACACAGAACCCTGACTGATTCTGATCTGGCACCATTTATTACCTCATTTCAGGACTAATTGTCAAGAAACTTGTATCAGCATCATGTAAGCGTCCATCCGCTAATTCCATTATAAAGAAACTTTAATATATTTATACTAGAGAGTATTAGGGATCAATTAACGTGCTGCGAACGCCGAGCATGTACATGATTATTTATATATTAATCTACTAGTAGACACGTAGGTAGAAACAGCTGCACGCTTTCACGAGACATAAGGGACAGGCAGGAAGGTATAAGTTGTTTCAGGCACAGGATAGAATCCAGCTGTGTGTCTTTCTGAAAGGTGTTTTATTCCAAGGGCAAAGGGTAAGGTAAATTTGTGATATTTATATTTGTTTTCAGATGTTCTCAAACATTAAGTGACTCACAGTCAGGCTCCGGCTATTGTTAAATAATCAAAGATTATTTTATTTGTTTTAAATTGTTATATAAGGTTAGACAGTACAACAGCTACACATCTGTCAAATTGATGATGATCCATTTATGTAATAGTTTATTATATCAAACCCACACGTTTTATACGTCAAATTGTCAGACAGTGCATATAACTGATGTTAGAGAATTGCTATATATTGCTGTTTTAGAAGAAAAGAGAAAGGATATAG
Source organism: Mercenaria mercenaria (assembly GCF_021730395.1). Lineage (NCBI taxonomy): Eukaryota > Metazoa > Mollusca > Bivalvia > Venerida > Veneridae > Mercenaria > Mercenaria mercenaria. Next base: position 3,574,073 of record NC_069374.1, read on the forward strand.
GACAGACCGGCTGTGGGCCGGTTGCCCGCAGAGACTAGGAACTGAGTTTTATAGATATTAAGTTAGGTGTAAGATATGTCACTCGTTAAGATCAGGCATAAGAAATTATATTCAAAGTGAATTACTAAAGTTATGTACAAAATATTCTACTGTGTAAATAAACATCAAAAACGTTCAGACTCGTGTTGTGTTACGTTACACTGTAATATAGACCATATGTTAATATGTCTCCACAGGAACCTGAAATTCTATCAAGCCAACACAAGTCTATATAAAAAGGACTCCCTCCCTCCTATATGGGAGTTTTTTTTATATAATGACTTGTGTTGCCTATATAGGGGGCGGGGGGGGGGGGGGCTCTTTTTATATAGACTTGTTTTGGCTTGATTATGATAGAATTTCAGGTTCCTGTAATGTCTCGAAGCGGCGGTGTTTTATAATATGGTAATTTCTATGATGAAAGAGCATGGGTTAAGTTCACAGCGGTTAGAGCTCGAAGTATGTGTGCGTTTGTGAGTCACACGAACACACGTGTGGGGAAGTGATGCAATGAGCGGAAGTTCCCATGTGCGCAGGAAGGATACGGTCTGGTACGGTACAGCACGAGACAATATTGTATATCGGTTACGTCCCTTAGAATTTAAGACGTCATTTTCGGAAGTAAACAAATAAGACTTCCTTTGATTAAAACGATCGGTTTGTTTTCAGAACTCCGTTTTTCAGTGTGTTTGAATAAGAAAGGTAAATGCTTGGTTGAACACACAGAAATTCACCTAGAAGCTGTTGAAATATGCTGCATAAGTATGTGTCTCTTGTTTCGTTTTCTTTTATTAGCATTATACATGCGCGGCACCAAGTGGGGGGTGGGGGAGTTCGGGGTTCCAGACCCCCCACCCACCCCTTGAAAATCCTCAGTAAAAAACGGAAAGAGCAGCCCTGCCTCAGTACTCGGTGTAGACATCTCACATGTGCACCATAGTTTTAATTGTATATAGTAAGGAAGTGTCTAGCCGTCCGGTAACCGGACGCCTAGCCTGCGTTCTAGTCGTCCGGTTACCGGACGGCTAGCAAATCCTCAGGGGATTTTCTAGTGGTCCGGTAACTGATTTCCTAATGAATAAGACGTGGTTTTATATAGTTTTAATGTTATTTACTTAAGATATCTATATTTATCTGCAAACAAAATTTTGTGTAAATACATACTATAAACATTTACAATAAATCACTGTATTATTCAGCCGATAAAATGGAAGTTTGCCAAACTTAATAATGGCGAGATCGACGTGGCGTCTCTTAATCTGTTCATCTGGAGGCTTTTATGGGATCGGAATTTTTAAATTTTAACAACTTTTCCACTTGATTTTTCAAAATTAAAACAGTTTTGAAGTACTTTCAATTTTCATATTTAAGTATTCAAGTATTTTTTAATGAATAACTGGTTTAAATGACATCTAATTTCAAAAGCGGCAGCGTGATGTTCAAAACTTTAAGAAAAAACGGAAAACGGGATTTATCCTTAATGTCGATATGGTCAATAGTTAAGCGTTCATAATTAATCCATTTTATTTTGAAATAATTATATTCAAAATTAATGAATGAATTGCTTTTTTTAAGCTTTCCATTCTTCAAAAAGTTTGTGTTTTAATAATTAAAGTTTAGGCCGTTAGAAAAAAACATCACTTTTTACAAAATAGCATATGGACGTTCGGCGATCAATGTTTTATCATTTCTAAAAATAGAATATCAACGGATTTGTAAACAAACACGATCTCTTGCGTTTAATCGACTGAAAAATCAGATAAGTATTGATATTTTAAGTAAATAACATTTAAAACTATATAAAATCATTACTTATTCATTAAGAAATCAATTACCGGACGACTAGAAAATCCCCTGATGATTTGCTAGCCGTCCGGTAACCGGACGACTAGAACGCAGGCTAGGCGTCCGGTTACCGGACGGCTAGACACTTCCATATAGTAAACTTTTAACTGTCACTTCATATTTTCAAAGATTTAAGTCTCTTATTTCAAATTATGAGTTTTATTTTATGTTTTTCGGTGGTTTATCGAAATATAACGGTGAATTATATCCTGATAAACTCACTGGCCACTCAGTGAAAATTATCAAATCTGATACCCGGATTAACGTCAAAAAGTTTACCGAGCGTACTGAAAGCCGGAAACAATATGACGATGACGTTGTTAAAATGACGTCATCTTTGCGATGCTTCCTGATAAAATTTCCCGCAAATTTCGACATTTTATTGAAATAAACACAACAAAAGTAGAGTTTTAGACATAAAATAAACAGAAAAATTGTTGGTATCGATGTAATATCACGGTAATTTCACTCGTGAACACCAAAAGTTGTTATTTTCACTCGTGGCTGCGCCACTCGTGAAAATATCACTTTTGGTGCCCACTCGGTGAAATTATAACGTGATATTACACCGAAACCAACAATTATCCTCTATATATTCAACATATCTGAGGTTTCAACATGAATATTAATGTCTAATCTATAAGAGCAAGTAAGTCTGACCAGGATATTATGATTTTTTTATTGTCTTCGTTTTCTTAACAGTATTTTAAATGCAGATATGGGTAAGGCTTAGAGGGATGACAACTAAAAAATATCAGATCATAAAATAAGTCATCCCGATAAGCCAAATGAGTAAGGCTAGACATTAACATAATTTATATTTATGTTAATTATCTCAAAGAATCAAAGAATTTTACCTTTGAGAAAACTTTTAATTTTATTATTTTTCCCAAATTTAGCAGGTGAGCCCATAAAAATGTGAAAATAATGGGTATGTTGTATTAAAATGTGAAAATAAGGGGTACATTTTATAAAAAATTGCAGTGGAAAAGGTGTTCTTAAATGCCCTAGAAATGAAGCGCTGAATTTCAAAATTTTCAGTGGGGGTGGAGGGGGGGCATGCCCCTGGACCCCTAGCTGGTCGGCTACTTTTCTATTTCAGCCTATTCAATAAAAACTTATTGACAAATCTGTACATGTAAAAGGTTAACATCCACAAAAATCACATCAAATTATTTAAAGACACATGTTTGTCATAGTAAAGGGTTTGGTCGGGGAATGTGCAGGCATATAATGATTTAACTGTCTGTTTTTCCATTCTTCCTTCATTCTATTCAAGATTCCATTTGTTCCCACATACTCTCTTATCAATATGCACTCAATTCCTCCTACATTTACCATCCTGTTCAGCTGAAGTTTTGCATATAATCAACATGAAGTAGACCTGCACATGTTTTCAAGATATTTATGGCAGATTTTTTTTATTTTGACTGTATGGAGAGCTATCCTACTTGACCCAGTGTCAACCTAGCCGACTGCTTCCACACTTTGGTTAAAGTTTTGATGCACTTCCTCTTTATCCCTGTTATTTTTAATGAGTTTGTTTCAAACTTTAAATAATTGTTCCTCATCATCACCCACATCACATGACACAAGGGCCATAACACTGGCTCCAATTTTTCATGAATTATGTCCCTTATTTACTTGGAATTTCTGGTTAATTTTGATGCACTTTCACTCTATCTCCATTATTTCTGTGTGGATTTTACTTAAACTTTCCCAGCTGATATATTTCACGAATCATGTCCTTTTTTACTTAGATTATGATGCGTCTTCACCATGTATCTGTTATTTGTTTGTTGTGGGATTAAAGCTGTTTTTCAACAGTATTTGAGTTATGTAACAGTAACTGTTGGCAGTTAAGCTAACTAGTGTTTCTGGATTCTGTACCAGTACAAACCTGTCCTCTGCAAGTAATTGCCAACTTCCCCATATGAATCAGAGGTGGAGGACAAATGATTTTAGACACAATGTCTTATCAAATCATCATGGAGAACATACGCTGCATCTTGTAACTGACCTCATGACCCCATTATCCAAAGATCTCACTTTCCCTATTGAGCTAAGCAGGCAGGGTCTATCCCTGTTAAAAGTGAATGGTTTATCTCTGTTATTACTGAATGTGTTTGATTCAGACTTGAAATAGTTGACCCACATCATCACCATCATCACATGACACAAGGTACAATACTCGTGTGGATATATTTCATGAGTTATGTTTATTTCTCCCTGTTATTACTCAGATTAATGAGACTTGACTCAAACTGTTATTCAACTGCCCTTACAGAAGAAAAAGGCCTGCTGCGTACTCTTGCTGTGTACATACAGCGTATATGATGCGTACATGATGTGTACTGAAATCAAGAGCTTTAAATAGTACGCAGGATATACACCGCACATACACCGATAGTACGTTTGTAGTACACTTTTGACATGCAAATGAGCTCTGCCGCGTTACTACTTGCTGCGTACATGCTGTAAATTAATAATTTTCTGATATTAAAGACGAATATCTGAACTGGATTCGTTATTTGATAAGAAATTATGATCATCGACATTTTTTTAATATCATACACATGCTGACACCTAAGTTGTCACCCGTTGTTTATTAGTTACCGTTCGTCCAGCGCAGTAATACTTCTTGCAGTGAATCGCCGAGAAGTCGTAGGAAAATTAAAAACCATGTAAATAAACTAAAATTAACCACCTTTTCATGATCAATTTCAAGTGATCGACGTTATACATTTAACCCACCGGACCTGTGTAGCATCTTAGATATCTGTTCTAAGGTATTCATTGTGTAGAATGTCATGTTATGCCCTTGCAATGCTAATCCCACTCTGATTTTTTGTTTACATTTTTTATCAATGAGAAAGATGGCGTCCATCCCGAGTTGAAATGGCGTGGCGTTAAATGTTTACATGTTTCAGCAAACCTGGTGCGTTAGAAAGAAAATCTCATCCCTTCAACATTATTTGTAACACTGGTATTGTAAAAAACCTGTTTTTTCCTTATACAAAAGCTTAATATTTTGTGTTGAATGTACTTTCACAAAGACCTCTGTTTTCCTATTACATTCATAATACCACATCCTTATCCACAAAGGACTGAATATTACAGGTGTCCATCAATATTATATCAATTTAAGAATATGTTTTTTTATCTTCCCACTATCAATTTCATGAATATGCACCCATTCCTCATTTCTGTATTTCTTAGGCAATATCGATTTCTTTTTCTGCAGGATTTGTCAACTTGACCTAAGGGCAGTGTCACTCGCTGCTATTTTCAGTACATGTATATCGTTTTTATCTATTTGATAGGCACGGGAGGTAGGTTGTTTAATACGGCATTCGCCGGATTTAAACCTCTCTGACTCAGAGCTGAGGCAATACATTGACATCTTTATAGACTTTTTGACCGATTCAAAATACCTGGCAGCTGATCGAAAAGCACAGGAGGCAGTGGATAAACTTAATCAGTTAAAACAACAAAAATTACTAAAATTTGTTTTTGTGTCCATCTTTTTGTGGGGATTGGGGTGGGGGGCACTTAGATTTGCTATTGTCCGTACGTTCGAGCGTCCGTCTGTCCGTCTGACTCGGTGTCGTGCACATCCCAACAAGTATTTTCCTATCATAGGATTGTTGATCAGCATGTGAAGTTGTTCTTCTGGTGATTTGTTTTGGATTTAACTGGGAAGACTAGACTTATGTCCCTCAATTTGGTAAAAAATATACATAGCATAAAAGTTTGTGTCGGACGTATCTTTAAAAGTATTTGACATGGGGTCATAAAGCATTATTGGAATATTGTTGAACATGTGATGTTGTACGTTTGGAATTTCAGTGAGGCAGACCTGAGTTATGGCTCTTGCCTTAGTCAGAATATGCTAAAAGGGCATACAGGTTCAGTCGCACGTTTCTCAAAAGTATTTGACACAGAGTCACTAAATCTTATAGGAATATTATTGAGCGTGTGAAGTTGTGTAAATGAGTTTTGTTTGGGATTGCTCGTTGTCAACTTAGAGTTATGACCCTTGATTTGGTAAAAAGTTGTATGAAAAGTTTCTGTCTCAAAAATGTATTTGACCAAGATTCATAAAACATTAGAGGATTGTTATATGTAGCAAATAAAGCTGAGCATCTGGTATTCTGTTTGGGATGGGATTCGGTCATGGTCATTTAGTGAAAAATACAAATAAAGTGCTTATACTCGTAAGTTCGTGTTGCATATATCTTAAAATATTTGACCTACATTCATGAAACAATGTAGGGAATTTATTTAGCATGTGAATTTGTGCACCAGTTCATTTGTTTTGTTTTTAATTTGGATTTCACTCTGCAAGACCAGAGTTATGGCCATTGACGTACTAAGTCGAAAGCACGCATTTAGGACATTAATGTTCGTGCCCGCATATTTTAAAATGTATTTGATCTGGAGTCATGAAACTTTATACGATTTTTTTCCTAGATCTTAACATATGATAAAGCAATAAATATATTGATATTAGCATATTTACAAAAAATATATGAATTATAAACACGGCAGAGAATTTGACTGTACATTTCACTGTGTCAAAATACTTGTAACATCTTTGGTTCAGATTATATACTCATCATGTAAGTATAAAATATAATAAAATGTCATTCTTGCTTCTAAATATTAAAGTGTGTAGCAAGAAAAAATACAAATTCCTGTATCAGCATACCCAGTGGGAAGATTTTTTTCTAGAAATGTAAAGGGATAATAGGTAGTGCCAGAGGAAACTATTTATCATGTTTCTTTATTGCTTTATACCAAATAAAGCATATCTTTCTGTCAAGGGAAACTTAAAAATGACACAATACATTGTCCATGAAAATAACTCAAATGTCATTAACACAACGTCACATTGACATTTTGTTTGTAATTAATGTACTGCTGTGAAGGAAACGTTAATATAAATCCTCGTCTTGTCCTCAGTTTTGTGATTTGTCACATGTGTAATCTGTGCTCTGTCAGAGAAGCAAAACTTGAAACGGCCACGATACACCTAAATTGGCATGCGCGTAAAAGTTGCGCAAAAGCAACCACTTGAAACGTCTCTTAAGTTGACCTTGCCTGAAAAGGCCTTTTTGTATAATGATATATCGATGGCATAGTGCTATAAGGAAATAAGTGGTAGTTAACACCTTTTTGAAAATTTACATTTTTGAATACTAGAGATCAGTGCGCATGTACTGGTCTTGGTCCCATGTCCATATCATAATTACAAACCTCGCTATGAGGTTTTGTGTAAAAGGTGATAAGTAAAAAATGTTTAATTTGAAGTGGTAAAAAGGTGTTAACTACCATTTACCACCTTCTTGTTTTATGGGCATACAGAAATATATTTCATGCTAAAACTTAAAAGGTAATAGGTGGCAGATATTACCTAGAAAATTTCGTGAAAAATGATTATGAAATGGTGTATCTACCACTTACGCCCTTTTAGCATTAGATTCTCATTTTACAAAATTAACATTATAAATACTTATAAATTCGAATACTATAAACCTAAATATTATAACATGGTGAATTGTTTGGATTAGGTATCATTCATTTTAGGAAAATCAACTTGAGATTTATTTATCTGATGATAAACAGAAAGAAGTGCGAGTGCATGGAAATCCTTGTATCACTGAGTTAAGAATAATGTCATTGTTTGACGTTATGAGGAAAGTGATTCAACAAGCATCTCTATATAAACATAAAGCCCTTTCCCTCACCTTTGTAGAGCCATAAAGCACTTTCAAAATTTTCGGTTACTCGCTTTTTTATTACAAAAACACCGTTGTGACAGTACATTAATCTGGAGTATTAATTTTAATCTGAAAGTGATTGAAATCTGAGCTGTGGAAGAAGTTTAGTGAAAATTAAAGACTGATAATAAATTAAAAAAGAATTCCCTGATTCAAGTTATATAACTAATTTAAGAACAATAACATGATAAAGTTATAATAAATTTGGGGTTACCTGATACAAGATTGTAAAATAAGGCAGAATTTTAGCTCGAGTAGTCAAAAAATAAGTAGAGCTACCCCATTCACCACACCTCGGTTAAGTTTTTCATACCAGTCCTCATTTTAACAAAGTCTTTTGACATAAAGCTTTGTAACTTTCAACACTTGTGTACCATCACCATGCGCAATTTTAGGCAAGAGTGCATAACTCCATCAACAAGGATTTTGGCTAAATTATGGTCCCTTTTAATTTTCAAATCTTGGTTAGTTTTCGTACCAGTTCATATTTTGTGTAAACTGTTTGACATATGGCTTTGAAACTTTTATCACTTGTTTGTTATAACAGTCTCTATCTGCAGGCACGAGTACATAACTCTGTCAACTATTTTGGCTGAATTAGGCCCTTTTTGGACTTGGAAATTCGTGCAATTTTCGTACAAATCCATGTTTTGTCAAAACTTTTTGACGTGTTGCTTTGGAACTTTGAACACTTGTTTATCATCCTGATTTTTTTCATCTGAAGGCAAGAGTACCTAGCTCTGGCAACTATTTTGGCTGAATTATGACCCTTTTTGGACTTAGAAATTGGTTCAGTTTACGTACATGTCAAATTTTTGTCAAAACTAATTGACATGTGGCTTTAAATCTTTGAATATTTGTTTATCATCATGGTCCCAATCAATAGGCAAGAGCACATAACTCTATCAACTATTTTGGTTGAATCATTACCCTTTTTGGACTGAGAAATCAGTAAATATTTTCGTACCAGTTCATAATTATCCTTGACCTGTTTGTCATAAGGCTTTGATTTTTTTTACCTCCATAGTCTACATATGTAGGCAAGACTACATAACTAGGAGAAGAACTTTAGCAATGTTATGGCCCTTTTTGACATAGATAGTAGTTAGGTTTCGCATGCCATTCCATAATTTGTCTAAACTATTTGATATATGACTTTGAAACTTTGAACATTTGCTTACCATCATGGTCACACATTGCCATATAGTGCAATACTTAACAAATCAACAAATACATGCAGGAACATTGTTCATCTTATCCTTTTGTATGAAAATCTCTGGTAATATTTTGACTCTATACTTCCATCATTTCTACGAATAGTCAAGCGCGTCGGCAATAGACAGCTCTTGTTTCATTTTCCTGGTAAATATCAAACATTTTGTGATGCATGGAGCCAGTTTTTAGCTCAAATGTCACAAAGTGACAAGGTGAGCTTTTGTGATGGCGCAGTGTCCGTCGTCCGTGCGTGCGTACTTTTGCTTGTGACCACTCTAGAGGTCACATTTTTAGCTCACCTGAGCACTTTGTGCTCAAGGTGAGCTTTTGTGATCGCCCTGTGTCCGTCATCCGTCGTCCGTCGTCGTCAACAATTTGACTGTTAACGCTCTAGAGGTCACAATTTTGGCCCAATCTTAATGAAACTTGGTCAGAATGTTACCCTCAATAAAATCTTGGATGAGTTCGTCATTGGGTCATCTGGGGTGAAAAACTAGGTCACCAGGTCAAATCAAAGGAAAAGCTTGTTAACACTCTAGAGGTCACAATTTTAGCACAATCTTCATGAAACTTGGTCAGACTTTTACCCTCAATAAAATCTTGGACGAGTTCGATACTGGGTTAACCGATTTCAAAAACTAGGTCACCAGGTCAGATCAAAGGAAAAGCTGGTTAACACTCTAGAGGTCACAATTCTGGCCTAATCTTAATGAAACTTGGTCAGAATGTTACCCTTAATAAAATCTTGGACGAGTTCGATATTGGGTCATCTGGGGTCAAAAACTAGGTCACCAGGTCAAATCAAAGGAAAAGCTTGTTAACACTGTAGAGGCCGCATTTATGACTGTATCTTCATGAAATTTGGTCAGAATGTTAATCTTGATTATCTCAACGTCCACTTCGAATCTGGGTCATGTAGGGTTAAAGACTAGGTCACCAGGTTAAATCAAAGGAAAAGCTAGTTAACACTCTAGAGGCCACATATATGACCATATCTTAATGAAACATGGTCAGAAGGTTAATCTTGAGGATATATAGATCAAGTTCAAATCTAGGTAAGATGGGTTCAAAAACTAGGTCACTAGGTCAAATCAAAGGAAAAGCTTGTTAACACTCTAGAGGCCACATTTATGACTGTATCTTCATGAAACTTTGTCAGAATGTTAACCTTGATAATCTTTAGGTCAAGTTCGAATCTGGGTCTTATGGAGTCAGAAACTAGGTCACCGGGTCAAATCAAAGGAAAAGCTAGTTAACACTCTAGAGGTCACAATTTTGGCCCAATCTTAATGAAACTTGGTCAGAATGTTAACCTCTTTAAAATCTTGGAAGAATTTGATATTAGGTCATCTGGGTCAAAAACTAGGTCACCAGGTCAAATCAAAGGAAAAGCTTGTTAACACTGTAGAGGCCACATTTATGACTATATCTTCATGAAACTTGGTCAGAATTTTAATCTTGGTGATTTCAATGTCCAGTTCGAATCTGGGTCATGTAGGGTCAAAAACTAGGTCACCAGGTCAAATTAAAGAAAAGGCTAGTTAACACTGTAGAGGCCGCATTTATGACTGTATCTTCATGAAATTTGGTCAGAATGTTAATCTTGATTATCTCAACGTCCACTTTGAATCTGGGTCATGTAGGGTCAAAAACTAGGTCACCAGGTTAAATCAAACGGAAAGCTAGTTAACACTCTAGAGGCCATATATATGACCATATCTTAATGAAACATGGTAAGAAGGTTAATCTTGAGGATATATAGGTCAAGTTCAAATCTGGGTCAGATGGGGACAAAAACTAGGTCACTAGGTCAAATCAAAGGAAAAGCTTGTTAACACTCTAGAGGCCACATTTATGACTGTATCTTCATGAAACTTAGTCAGAATGTTAATCTTGATGATCTTTAGGTCAAGTTCGAATTGATGATCTTTAGGCCAAGTTGGGTCTTATGGGGTCAAAAACTAGGTCACCGGGTCAAATCAAAGGAAAAGCTAGTTAACACTCTAGAGGTCACAATTTTGGCATAATCTTAATGAAACTTGGTCAGAATGTTAACCTCAATAAAATCTTGGAAGAATTTGATATGTGGTCATCTGGGGTCAAAAACTAGGTCACCAGGTCAAATCAAAGGAAAAGCTTGTTAACACTGTAGAGGCCACATTTATGACTGTATCTTCATGCAACTTAGTCAGAATTTTAATGTTGATGATCTCAATGTCCAGTTCGAATCTGGGTCATGTAGGGTCAAAAACTAGGTCACCAGGTCAAATTAAAGAAAAAGCTAGTTAACACTGTAGAGGCCATATTTATGACCATATCTTAATGCAATTTGGTCAGAATCTTGATGATTCCTAGGTCAGGTGAGCGATACAGGGCCTTCATGGCCCTCTTGTTTATGGGATCTTTATGAAAGTTGGTCAGAATGTTCATCTTGATGATATCTAGGTCAAGTTCGAAACTGGGTCATGTGCGGTCAAAAACTAGGTCTGTAGGTCTAAAAATAGAAAAACTTTGTGACCGCTCTAGAGGCCATACTTTTAAATGGGTCTTCATGAAAGTTAGTCAGAATGTTTACCTTGATAATTCTTTTTTGATCCTCATTTGTTCGTACGTACGAACAAATCCAGGCTGTTCATATACGTATGAACAAATGATAGTGAGAAATGAAAAAGAAATTTTAAAAGCTATTTTGGAATTTTGTTCGACGTCCGAACAAATCTGGGCTGTTTGAACAGAATATCAGAATTGAAAAAATATGGACAGGATTTGTTCGTACGTCCGAACAAAATTCCAATTGCATTTTTTTAAGAATAAATTCTTTTTTGGTTCTCTCATTTGTTCGTACGTACGAACAAATCCAGGCTGTTCATACGTATGAACAAATGATAGTGAGAAATGAAAAAGAAATTTTAAAGCTATTTTGGAATTTTGTTCGGACGTACGAACAAATCTGAGCTGTTTGAACAGCATGTCAGAACTGAAAAATAATACGGAATATGGATTATTGTTCGTACGTACGAACAGCCAGGATTGTTCGTACGTACGAACAAAATTCCAAATTGCATTTAAGAATGTGAGAAATGAACAAGAATTTGTAAATTTTATTTGGAATTTTGTTCGTACGTACGAACAAATTTTGATTTTGTGTTGCTGTGGTCTGCGCTTTCTTCAATTTTTGCTGTGATTTTCACCAGTAAAAACTCCGTATAGCGGCAAAAAAGAGGGACAGACCGGAAGATCCTCTTTTATTCCGGAAGCAGATCAGTCTATTTTAGATATTTTCACAGAGGAATGATGTTGAAATTATCATATGATATTGGACATAAAATATATAGACTGGCTCAGTTCACTACATTTAATTATAAAAATAAAAAAAAAAGATATATCATAGTCTAGGAGCTAGTCTACATGAAAATAAAAGCATGTATGTGTGACCCTACCTGTTGAAATAAAACGCTTTTTCGTTAATAATGAAAAGTCGTAACCGTTATTTAGGACTCATTTTACTATCAGAAATGTCGACTTGACCACTTACGATCATACAAGATTACATTTTATTTGCTATTAAATGATTTATTATTGTTTTATGGTCCTTCAAATTGTTCACCTAAAGTGTATGTAGAGATAATTATTGGGAGTTACAAAATCTTTTCCATTATTGCTGGTCGAATTTCAATAAAGTAGGTTAATTCATTTGTTGATGCTGTGATATTTATATGCAGTCAACACGTCTGTAAATACCTTCCATGAGAAATGAAAATCGTGCCTTTGTCACAAGACAGGTAAAGTAACCATCTCCGGCAAAACGGGAAGAGGAAGTAGAGGCCTTTGTTAGTTTGACTGTACATGTTTAAGAGAGGGAGTTACATGGTTCCATTGACATTCAATGTCTAAACCGTAGTTTAGGAGTGGGAGATACTATTACTTCTTAAGACGTAATTAGATTACTAAACAACATAACAAATGACCAAACATAAGCCATGACTTTATCATACAATTAAAATGAAAATTATGGCATTATTGTAAATATATAATATTGTATAATAAAACAAAACAATGGGAAAACATGAAAGACAGTGCTCCAGCGAATAAGCACGGAAGCAACGTAGCAACGCGAAAACGCATAAAACTATGATGATAAACGGAGAATACGCAAGACCTATAAGGAAATAGAAAGTTCTAGTTATTCACACTATAGAGAACACTGGCAAAGATACTCTTGTGTATATGTATTAAAACAGAGGCACGCAAAGTAATTATAACACAAAATTGAAAATATCCACGCAACAACTTACTGAGCTTCCCGTCAAATGTTAAAGTGACTAACCACACATCGTGGTGTAAGATTTATAAAATCAAACGTTTTATCTATAATCACCTTTATGACGCCTTAAATGTTCTAGGAATGCTTTTCTTCGTCGAAGTTTGTCCAAAATCGTTGTTTTCCTAATGAATCAAAACTTAAAACATTTGTCTACTATTTCTGATAAGGATTTTACGTTCTACATTCTGGTGTTGTTGATCATTTTCTTGAACAAGACCAGCGCAATCATTGTCCTGTCTATGGAATACTAAAATTAAAAAAAAAACCTAAGAAAAAATGCTTTGATCGACATATCTGGCAAACATGATTAGGGTAATTATAACCAATTACGCTCTGACATCGCCAACTACCCCTGGACTACTTGTGTTGACATAGATATTGACTAATATGCTTCAAATTTTTCCTCCAAAATTCTGTCACTAGTAAAACAAAACTTACCTACTAGCAAAATTACAATGAGACCAAATGACCAGCTATGGACCATCAAGCTCAAAGATGGATCATTTACCTCAAAGGTCTGGTGGAAGACTCTAAAATCCTTTATTTCTATACATTCAAAAAGTACAAGACCTCCCTTCCAACATCCTATTACCCAACAGCCTACTTTCTCTGACACTGATAAAGAAAATCTTCTGAACGACTATTTTCAAAAGTAGACCTTTACTGAAGATGACAACCGCGAAGTACCCGATCTCGGTCCTCTTATGTCTCAGTATCTTCTCTCTGAAATATCTCTCAACCCAGATGAAATAAAGAAAGTGCTGAAGACTCTAGATGTCGACAAGGCTGAAGGCCCAGGTGGCATAAATAATCGAATTCTTCGTTATCATATCTTCTGAGCTTTCACGTCCTCTTTTTGATCTTTTCAATGCATCTTTACAAAGTAGCAAAGTCAAAAATATATGGAAAGAAGCTCATGTCTGTGATGTTTTCAAATAGGATGATGCTTCAGTACCGAGCAACTACCGTCAAATTTCCCTTTTGAAAGCAATCGGAAAAGTTTTTGAACATCTTATTTTCAAATATATTTTCAAGAATTTGAGAGATATTCAGTACCTCACACGTGCCCAGTCTAGTTTTATACCGGGTGACTCGACTCTACTGTGAATCCAGTTAACCTACATATATGCCATGAATCCAGTTAACCTACATATATGCCACATGTTCTAAAACACTATATGATGGACTTGGAAGCACGAACTTTGTTTTTGACACTAGTAAAGCCTTTGCCAAAGTGTGGCACAAGGGCCTTCTATCAAAACTTGGTATATGTGGCTCTCTTCTGTCTTGGATATCGAATTATCTTTCATACCGACTTCAACGCGTTGTTCTTTCTGGCACTTTATCATCATGGGTGACTGTGAGAGCATCTGTTCCTCAGGGTTCCATCTTAGATCATCTTCTGTTTCTCGTATTCATAAATGATATTGTTGTTGAAATTGATCTGTAAACTTATTTGCCGACCGACGATACTAGTCTGTATACTGTCGTTGATAAACTAAATGTGGCTGCAAAACTTCTTCAAAGTGACGTTCACAAAATTTCATCCTAGTCGGAAAAAATGGTTAGTTACATTCAACCCTTCTAAATCGGCGTCTGTTCTTATATCTCGTACATCCAGCCAGCAACAACACCCTGCTCTGTTTTTGTACGGTCAGCAGATTCTCGAAGTACCTGAACATGAACATCTTGGTATCTTTCTTTCAAATGATTGCAGTTGGCATTCTCATATCGATTATATCACGAGTAAGGCTTGGAGGAGAGTCAATATTATGCGTAAACCAAAGTTTTGATCGAAGATCACTGAAGGTCATATATACCTCTTTTATACGGCCAATCCTTGAATAAGCATTACCCGATCATAATTGCAGTAACGTGTGAGTTAAATATACTACCGATTTTATACGAAAATAAGAATTCGAAACCAGGGGAAAACAAACTTACACAAGGAATGTGTATAGTTTTACTGTCCTATACGTACATATAAAATATCGCAACTTTCGACTGACCAATAATAATCGAATTGTCGATTAGTTGAAAACAACCCCTCCTTGGACGACCACACGGTAAAGGCCCGCTCTACCGGTTAAATGCGCACTTTATTACTCCATTTTCAAGGATGACCAACCAATCCTGACATGTTTCAAATGCATATCAAATTACTTGTGGATTGTTATAAAATGTAGTGCAAATTTCACGGACAGTGTATAAACAAAACCAACAAGTAAAAATAAGGCTTTCGATACTAAGACTAGAACAGGTCGTGCAAGTTAACTATCCTGAACTAATAGTCCCGGCTACAAAATTAACCACAAGATTATTAATAAACATGTTCTATCATCACAAAGTTGATTTCATACGTATATCGAATAGTTTTTCCAGCATATGTTGTGCATCGGCAGTTAAAATTCTGAATTAGATTTTTTTTCTTTCCTGTGCATTTATAATACATCATCAGTTTTGAATAACGTTGAAGCGACGTGACATGAAGATGAAACAGTAAATTTGCTAGTAGCACGTGCTAACTCAAGAGTCCAGTTGTATATGAAACTGAACGGCAGGGAAATGTTAAAACATGGGATTACAACTTGTCAAAGTAATAGTATTACAATTGATAATATGAATGGATATACATAGCGGCTTAGTAGCGATGCGTAGCATTAGGGGACAAACATCCACCAAAACTAAAAGAATTTATTCCTCAATAGAAAAAATAAATTCTTTACTTGTTTAAAGTATTACGAATAAAAGTAAATGGGCAATGCCTTAAGGAACAGCGAAAGGACTCGGAAATGTGGGTAGTTAATATACATATAAGTTATAAATATGCAAATTGATTGCACGTTTCGTCCGGATTTTCATTTTGAAGTTATTTTCCCTTTAAGGTTCTGTATTTGAATGAAATTTCATTAAATATATCAGTACCATTTATTGCTGCACATATTTTACGGCTTTTGTAGGTAAATGACTTTTTTTATTTTTCCACGTAGAGACTCTTTTCACGATTTTATCTCAATAGCCCAAATATCTCAAATGGATTTCAATGACTCTTGACTTCACAAACTTCATAGGTCGCTCAACATGACAAATACGAAATTGTTGCGGGCTCGAGTGAAAAAAACATAAAACATGCTATCGTCCACGCCCTCTAGCCCCGGGTTGAACCTACTTAGGTATATCATAGTTGTAATATTGGTTTGGACCCGCTGGGTGTTTTTTTATGTAGTTATTGCCCTTTTGGGTGTTTTCTTCATGGAGTTTTTGTCCTTTTGCGTTATTGCTTTTTATTCTTTTTTTCTTTTCAAGAAAACAGCTTCTTTTGAAGCTAGAGATATTGCTGTAGAAATCTGAAATTGCGAAGAAAGACTAAAGATGATATTTGCATCTAACAGTTTAAAGAATCTGTCAACATACGTTAAAAGCCTGTATAACAAGAACATATTACTTAGAAAAACAAAGAAAAATGTCAACACTCATATCTTTTAAGGCAACGTAAGACCTACACGATATAAAAGTTACTTTGAAAATTAAGATGATGAATCAACTACTAACTCAGAGAAACTGGCATTTTATTTTATTTTCGAAATTATTCTTAAAGGTAGAAGTGATGATCTTGTAGCCTACAGTTCTGCACATTATATTACGGAACATCTCGTATACATGCAGACCATGCAGCGTTGAAAGGTAGTCTTTCACATTCTGTTTTCTGTAATTTACATAGAAGCAGAGAAGCAAGAACTAACTAACTTACAAACCAATTTTAAAATTGTCATCGTTCATGGGTATAATCTAACAATATTCCTTTTTTTTCCTACAGTGAAGTGTCATAATTTCTGTTTTAAAACTTGTTACATTTAACATAAAAATTAACACAAAACTATTTCAGTCTAATTAAGTGAAACTCTAATTTTGCTACAAATTGAGACACTTTAATACGAACGGGCAAAATAATTGCTTCTTTTAAAGTAACGGAAATATATTATTTGCACTTTGTTCTATGTATTTACTTTCGTTCTCCAAAAATGTATTTCCCATGGATTAGTTTTGTTCTCACCCTTTATAAAACAGTTGCTGTCTTTCAACAATTAACCACAGTAAAACACTTTTTTACAGTTACAAAAAATATAATAAAAAATACTAACAAAAGAACAACTCAATACAGTTGTATGGATACATTACCTTTACCATTAAAAATTTACTATAGCAATTAATATCTACCTTTGTTTTGATTAATGTTTGGCAGAAATTGATCACAGCTTTACATAAATGTCAATATACAAATACATATGATATAAAGTATATGAATAAAATACAGATATCGAGGTCCTGGGAACAGAGGCCTGATACAGTATACTTAAAAACAAACAAACTTCTTATTACACAACGTTAAGATATGTGGAGGATTACCAGTTTAATAATTCATATCACCTTCGAATATCGACCTGCTCTTTTGCCTTCCATCTAAGTGTATACCTTCCAGTAACACACAAATAAGCACCTCAAAACTCCAGAATTAAATTGTAGCTGGTCACAAAACAAATAGTCATTATGATAACTGCAAAGTATAACAGAAAAGCTATTAATCAAATTTTATGTTTAAGTTCTTTGGTAATAACACAAATATATCAGTACAATAAATACAAACTATATTAAAAATAAGCAAATAATATCAGCCTGCCTCCCTGCTATATAAACTGGGTTACTGATAAATCTTTTAATAAAATCTTAAAATACTATATAAGTGTTCCCTTACAATACCTAAATGCGCATAGAATAAGTATAAACAATCGATGATTCTTTAGATTAGAAGCAAAACCTACCCTGGCATTTATTTGCAAACGACCTTATTCTTCCATGTGTAGAACTGAAAGGACCCAAAAGGAGATTAAATCGCAAAAAGTATATCAATATACCAACAACACATTAGCTAAAACGGGTCATTACAACATGATTGGAGCCACTTCAGTAACCGGTTTTGAATGGTTAACATTAAAAACAAATTGTTTATGGATTGCAAGTTCGAAACTGTTTTAACGACTGCTCTTAATAGAAAAACGATGCATCCAAAATATAATGATCATCCAAAATATAATGATTTTATTCAATACTGTATTGTTTTTCAAGATGAAGCTGCACAATGGAAAAATTGCATACAAAGCAAAGATGCGAAGAAAATTCGA
This sequence comes from Mercenaria mercenaria, assembly GCF_021730395.1. Taxonomy (NCBI): domain Eukaryota; kingdom Metazoa; phylum Mollusca; class Bivalvia; order Venerida; family Veneridae; genus Mercenaria; species Mercenaria mercenaria. The sequence goes on from NC_069374.1 coordinate 3,592,459, forward strand.
AATTTACTTATAGAAGGCAGCCTCCCAGACCCAGAGATGTTACAAGATGCTTATAATGAATTTATGAAAGAAAATACAGACTTAATGAAAGAAATATGTCTAGCGATTGAAACACATATAACAAGCAAAAATAACAATATTGTCAGCACACATGCTTGTTACAAGGCCGAAAGGAAACATCAGATCGTTTTTGTCGTTCTCACTTCTAATGCAAAGGACAATCTGTTAAATATAGCATATCCGTTTCATTCAGTAGCGCTTGACGATTTTGATAGAGATGCAGTTATTGATAAGGAAAGACAAGACAAACTTTCATTTGATGGTAACGATTTTGCAGATTTAACTGAATGCCTGAGAATGAATTCTCCAGATTTAATGGAAAAACATAGCAATCTAACGAATACGTCTATCAGTCATTTTAAATCAAGCGAAAAACATGGGTTCAAGAAAGCACCATGTGTGGTATTTTACGTTTTTGCCAAAGGATTTATCCCTATTGGTGAAGAGCCATTGCCTTTATATTTAAAATCGCAGACAAAGAAATATGAAACAGATGTTAGAGAGAATCGCTTTCCAGTGGCAAGTCTCGGACCTGACGAAGAACACAAAGACTTAAAGACCGGATGTCGAATCGAGTCGTCTGAAGTACCTGATGGAGGAACAATAGGTCCATTTGTCATGCATCCAGAACATGGACTGTGTGCCGTTACATGCTCGCATGTTCTATTAAACATCAACCAGTTTGAAAACCTATATAAGGAGAAAATAAAAGTGGAGTCGTTGACTGAAATGCAGTGCTTCCAGCCACAACAACCACACACATGCGGGAAAATTGTTGATGTACGATTATTTGGTAAGAACAAGAGGAATTGTGGTATGGACATTGCATTTATTAAAGTTGATGACAGTCGTAAGCCGAAGACAAATAATTTTCCAGATTTTCTTGCAAATGACTCGGAAGGAAGGCGTAATCCTTACATAGGTAAGCAATTTTACAAATTTTGCAAATATGTTTCCAACCTATGTTGGAGGTGATTGTAAGAAACTCACTTAAAGTTAAACAACAAAATAAACTGTTCAACTCTATGCGTATAATACATTTGCTGTCTTGCTTGCAAATATTGACTTGTTTCCTGTACAGAAGTTTAATTTTATTTAGGTTCTTCCATCAAAGAAAAATACAATTATCTGACCTAGTGGGGTGCATATATGCACATATAAATCGCGATGTGAACGCTGCTTTTATATTATTTATGTTATGGTGCTCATAATGAAATTACATATGTTTGATAAACCAGAAGTTGCAGACATAATGGTGTATTGCTATGTCTTCGGTGAATATTGATTCTAACACGCATTAACTGTTATATTACGATAGAGCAAACAGCCTATAGGGTATATCAATCTTCGATAAAATATGGTTGGCTGATACATTTTACGCCCTGTGGTTGTAACATAACAGATTCTACTTCTGTTGCATTACATACGAATTGCTCAATGGCCAAACAACATTTCAAAAACTTGATTATGATAAAAAAAGTCAAACTGGCTTATGTGCAAGGCCACAAACTAGGTGTTTTGATCTCTACAAGCGAATTAGCCTTGAAATGTTTCAAATGTGACGTCATAAAAGTATGACTTAAGGACGTAAGAGCGTTTTTTTTTCAGGATATCTGCCATTTTGAAAAAATGTTTCTTCGAATATTGCTTTCTAACAAAACAAAATTGCCAAAAATTAATGCTAAAAAGTTAAAATATGGCTAATAAAATACCGTTTAACTAAATAAATTCTTTTTTTTTTTTTCCGAAAAAAAAAATTCACCCTTATTTTTGGCTGATATCTGCCTAAAAGTGACGTAAAGTTTACAATGGGGTTCGGGTAGGTAATTTCAAATATCTATTAAAGTAGATCAGGTTTGGTTTTGATATTTTTTGACTGATACTTATAATGATAAGCTATAATTGGCAATTTAAAATAAAAATTTTCAAGATAGCATTTTATATTATCTAGAAAATATAAATTTAAATTAAAAGCACAAAAAATACTAATATTCACCAGTTTTTAACAGTTTTATTTCTTCTTAATATATCCCTAAGATGCACGGTGACCCCAACTTTCTTTCATTCAATTTTGAAGAATTTAAGTGTGTCATTGATGCTGCAAAATATTTTGAAAATCTTAACGTCAAAATCTTTTTCAAATCTAAAAATATTTCTTTCCGTTAAAGTGGGTGGGATAATTATGGCAACATGTAAAAAATGTTTTATTTATTTATTTTGTTGGGTTTAACCTCGCACCGCCATAGGTCATATGGCGACTGTACAGCTTTTATGGTGGAGGAAGACCCCAGATGCCCCTCCGTGCATTATTTCATCACGAGCGGGCACCTGGGTAAAACAACCGACCTTCGGTAAGCCAACTGGGTGGCTTCCCCACATGAAGAATTCAACGCCCCGAATGAAGCTCGAAAAAAACATCGACGAGGGGCAAGTGATTTGAAGTCAGCGACCTTAACCATTCGGCCACGGAGGCCCCCATAAAAGATATAAAAATGAAAGAGATTTGTTAGTGACAATTATGCTTATATGATACTAACATCACCTTGCATTCATTGCAAAGACCTGAAATCCCTATAACATTAAGCATGATTATATATGTTTTATAAAGTACCGGCATTTTGAAAATTTCACAAAATTTCAGCTATGCTTAAACAGTGGGCGAAGAAAATGCCCTTTACAATTAAAATGAGTTCGATGACCTATGTTTTTCTTCTCTTGTTTGCCATGTAAACTAATGTTCTTCAAGCTCACGGAGTATGAAAAAATTTCTTGACGTTAGAAAAAATTCGCTCCTACATCCTTAAAGTACGACGTCACAATGATGTTACACCAAAGTTAGGCATACAACTTTAAGTCAAAGAATCTGTTAATAAATAGTTAGCGAGCTTTTAGATTACTGGTTTATAAATACTTCTCAAAATTCTGTTTAAAAAGTTTGGCTATGCAACGCTTTTTAACCATGGGGGTAAATTGTAACAGCATTTTACCCGAATAACGTATAACCCTGAAAATGTAGTACTGTAAAATGCGAATTATTTGCGTTGTTAGAATGGAAATAGCAAACATGTTTCTTAAGCACTCGTGATTTATTTATTACACATCCTAACTCCTGCCCATATTATATTTTTTAATATTATTTTACTAACTGATAAAATATAGGAACAGATTTACTATTTCCTAAATATAGCATTGATCATCTAAAATCATTCTACGAATTATTGGCAGTTCCTGTGTGAATTTATAAAGATACAATATAGTAACAAAGTTGTAAATAGAGCTATGTAAAATAATTCCAAAAATGTTTTTAAAATGCCTTACAGTTTTAGAACCTATTTGAAAAGGTAAAATTAGATCTATCTCATATATTATAAGCATATGGAACTATATACTTAAATTGAAAATATAATAGGCAATTTATCAGTTTATAACTGTGGTCAGTTTTATTAAAATCTACAATTTTGTTAGTGAAAATAATATCAAAATTGCGATGTTTCTATAAACTCCCAAATTTTTAATATCAGTCTAGCAAAAGTCAACAGCACGGTCCCTTTTTGATTTATTAAATACCCTAGTGTATCCTGACGTTATAGACAAATGTTTTTTCGGAGATGCAGGGCTACATTTTTATTGAAGTTTTATCTTCTACGGAAGTACACTCTATAAAGCCAAAACAGCTGTTTCTGTAGCAACTTTGGGTAATAAACCTACCCTAAAGTAAACACTGCACGTAGTCATCTAACCTGATTTAAACGATTTGAAATTACCTAATATTTCACTTTATATTTCCAGAGGCTGTATTATCGAAAACGTTGCAGTACAGATCCACTGCTGTTATTCAAGGTCACGACAAGCTCAACAACGCCGTACAGGTAGTTAAATACGGTTTTAAGACTAAACTTACTTCAGGGAAATTTGTCAAGTCTGGAGGCTCTGCTAGATTGCAGTTCTACGGTCACAGCTTTAGCGATGAAAGAATTCCTAGACCGGATTCGAGGATAGTTAGATATTACTTAGCGGATCAGATAGAAATACATGACGATGAAATGGAATTCTCTAAACCTGGTGATTCTGGGGCAATGGTATACATCGCAGACGGAAACGAGCTGACTGCTCTAGGTATCCTTACCGCTCGGAGAAATGGAGACGGAACAACGTTCGTAACGCCTATCTGGAATATTTTAGAAGAGATTAAAATGCCAATTCCATACTCGCTTGCTGAAAACAATCCCGTGAGCCGGGTTCTTGAACGTCTTGGACAATCAGTAAGTGCCCTGAATAAGGATTTGAACATTTTAGGCAAAATTGTTCACCAATAAGACGGTATTCAAATACTGTTCACAGTAGTTATATCTTAAGTACTAACATTTAGTTGATATACATTTTGTTCATTTTGACCAGAGAGGTACTCATACCAATTAAAATGTTTCCCTCTTTTTATGCGCCACGAAAAAAACTAAATGATTCGGTATGTATATGACTTCACACGCTCGCTTAGATTTTCTAAAATTCTAATAAAATAGTCACCGTCCGTCCCGATATCCCTATACGTATGGCTCAAACATTTGGGAATGTACCATTATGATCTGTACTTGAGTGTATTATCAGGGCATGCATGAAACTTATCCCGTATAATTATACATTAAAATGTATTAGAATTTTGAGAACTTATTTTTATAGTAACCAAGAGACACGGATAACACTTCTTGATGTTGCGCAGAGTGTTGCTGGTCCTTCAGTATTTGTAGCCACTAACGTTACATTTAGGTGGCATTTTGTCTATTTTGTTTCAGAAGGTTTTAGATACTGCTGAATTTAATACATCTCGTCTGAAAGCTATTATATTACACTAACATTATTGTCAAAGTAAACTACAAGGAAGGAACTTATTATTTAAATGTTATGGCTTGTTTTTGACGTTGTAATAGTTTATACGAAATTATATGGCTGCACATTTTTAACAACCCATCAGTACTGCAGATGTTTCTTATCGTGTTATTGATTTGTAATTTCATCGTGAGTAGCGTTTAACTAAAACAATAAAAGTAGTTCCAATAGAGGCGTTTTATTGCTATTGCTCTGACAAAAACGTTGGTGACTGTATATATTATTATAGCATCTTGTAATTGTTCCTAGGTCTTTGGATAAATTAGAATGTCGCTTTCTAGTTTGAATCTTAAATTTACATCTTCATATTATTGTTTTTCCTTTTAAATTTTCAAGTTGTTGAGTACATTGGTGTAATTATATTTAAGATTTACCTTTATTAATCTGTTATTTTGCGCTTATGTTAGAGCCCTTCTCAGCGGGTTTTTTATTTACATTGTGTTGTCTTACTTGTTGAAAATAGGGTAAGTGCGAGGTTGGCATGCCCAAAATGCGTTTAAACCCAAAGTTTCCTTTGTATGGGTTACTGACCGTTTTCTGTTGCGTATGTTTTCTTGTTTGTTGTAAGCGTTTTTTCCTCCTCCTCACTACCTCTATGCCCCCACCACTCCATTCTCCTTGCATTAGCGCTCCTTCTTTACATCCCCTTCCCCTTTACTTTGAATTAGTTTTCGTGGCTCCCCTTTATTTTGATTGCCGGAATCCTAAGGCGGTACACGATTGCTTTTTCCTTTTCCTGCTTATAGGGGTGCGTATGTGTGCTTGTGAGTGTAAAGTTGTGCCCTACTTTGTTCTTGTTTCTTACTTGTTTGTTTTTCATATGTTATTTTGTTGGGTGTGGTTGCGTTTATCTTTGGTACATGAGTGTCTACGCTATTGTAGTTCACGTTGTAATGTGAATGTGATTAAGGAACGTAGCATTCCCTTTGTATATTCATGCTTGTACTGCTTCCCTTTCAACCGACACACCCCCGCATTTTACCTCTAGCAACTTCCTCCCCATCTATCTAGTTTTGGCATAAATTAACATGTACTTCTTAAATCGTTGAAGCAACCCGTCTGTAATATTTTTTCATTATAGGAGTTAGGAATATATAGGAGTTAGGCCGAGGCCCTACCGACATTAACACTTTAAATTGCCTAAGCTGGAATATTGAAGGGCTGAAAAACAAACTTTGTGATTTAGACTTAATACGATATTGTAAGAAGTTAACAATTATTTCATTATTAGAAACATGGCTAACTGATGATATAGATATCTGTTCGTTTTTACCTGAGTATGATTATTATTTTGTTTCAGCATTAAAATATGCTGTAGCCGATAGAGCAATGGCTGGCGTAGTTGGTTTTGTAAAGCGTAATATTAGCAATTTTGTTTCACGTGTGTTACCAGAATGTGATTTTAGGGTGTTTTTAAAGATAGACCAGTCTTTTTTGAATACTGGTAAATATCTTTTTTTGCGGATTTGTTGATTTACCGCCGTTTTCTTTACCTTTCTATGATACCGAATACCTAAAGGGTGTAAAAATGTTAGAAGAATCATTCATAAATTTAAACATAGGCAATCGGGCTGATTGTATTATTACTTATTATTAAATGCCCGTACTGCTGACAAGAATGACTGTATTTCTATGAATCACGTTTCGAATGAACTTGAAGCGTATGGTGATATCTTTGATGATAATTTAACACAGCCGTGCGATAAAAAAGTAAATAGTTTTGGTAATGATTTATTAGAATTTTGTAAGTCATATATTATTCGGATAGCAAATGGACGATTATGTGGTGACAAAGGCAAGGGAGGTTTTACTTATAAAAGTTACCTCGGCTGCAGTGTTATTGATTATGTGCTGTATTCTGAGAGTATAAGAGGTTTTATAAAAGATTTCAACGTAGAAAGTAGAACCGAATCATCTCATTTACCATTGACATTTAACCTTGATGTGAGAATTGTTAACAATGAAAATAACACAAAAAACGACCGAGTCAGTAGAGACAGATACATATTTAAGGTAGTTCTGCACGTTTGAAAAACCGGAAGTGATGGCGTAACGTTATTTATCCGGAAAACGTAGAATAAAGCCTGGATTCGAAATACGGAAAGGAAATTCAGTTTATGAATTAAATGAAACCTGTGAGTAAATTTATTATAATAGCACTTTTGCTATATTTCTAAAGTCAAAAATTGATAGTAAAATATACGACACGTTAAAAACATTCAAAATAATGTGTTAAAATTAGCGTGAAATATCCGGTTCACTTTAATCATGGTCAAATATCTCAAAACTAAGCACACGGACATATACATTTTATTTCATCAAATTATAGTCCATATGTTTATTAACAACCATGGGAAGTTTCATCAAAATCTACTTTATAGCAAACATTCTATTCGCGAAAATGTTATGAAAGTTATGATTGTCCCATAAACTCCCATTATGAAATATTGCATGAGATCCAAATTTTTCAAAGCAGTCTAGCAAAAAATCAAGTGTACGACCCTATATTTTTTATTTGCTGAATTTTCTAGGTATATTCTGAAGTTTTGAAAAATCAGAGTTTAATCAAATTCTACAGTGTAGAAAAATTTTGATCCAAACGTGCAGAATACCTTAACGAAGATAATATTAACAAATATCGAGAAAATCTTAATATAACTTTGACTGCATCTCAATAACTTTACCTTTGAAATCGCTGACGTTTCTAAAAGTTTATCTGATATTGTAAATAAATTTAATGATCTTTTGTATTCAAGAGGAAAATGCTGTCTGAAAAAAAACTAAAACAACGTCTCAACCACAATGGTTTGATAACGTATGTAGAGATTAAATATTTTAAGTATATGTATCTTCGCATTTTTAGACGCTCCAGAAGTGAGGAAAACCTAAATGCTTATATATCGGCCAGAAACAAGTTTAAAATATACTGTGATTCAAAACGTACAGAATATTTTAATAAGCAATTAAATGAGCTAATTGACTATGCTAGCAGTCCGAAATCATTCTGAAGGAAACTCAAATACATGTGTTCGAAAACAATGCCGAACTCGAATTCGATATCTCCGGATGAATGGAAGATATATTTTGAAAACCTTTTTGATTTGAACACTAAAGAGGATTTAAATGACCCAATTATTCATGCAGGAAATTCGGAAAATGAAATCGAGGAATATATTTTTAATTCTGAAATTACAGACGAAAAAATACTTAGCAGTTTAGGGTCTTAAAACTGGTACTAGTAGCGGAGAAGATAACATTATTCCAGAATTTTTTATACACGGAATCGATATCTGAATGCCTTTAATTAATAAGCTTTTTAATAGGTATAGGATATAAGACGAAAACGATCCAATATGTAAAATACTGGACTGTCCGAAGCGCGTTAGCAAAAATTTTGTAGTTTGTAGCATCATCTGTGGCATGCCAACTAAAATTTTTTTAAATAATGTGATATTTATTTCTAAAGTTACTATATGTTCATAAACAAAATACTTCGTTTAAACCAAAGTGAAAACTAGCAGATAATTGAAAATTCAGCTCTCTGTGAAAACCATTTTACAATAACGGGCGGGCGGGTGGGATAAATTGTTGTAAGTAAGAAATAACTTTCTGGTGTCAAATTCTTGCCTCGAGTAACTAGAACACTTGTAATGCAAGTTTTAAATACTATACACTGACGCTTAATCACGAAAATATCATGCAAAGCATGATCAAAATTGCATAAACAAAATTATGGTAAAGACTTTGAAGCATGAAATAAAGCATGAACTGGAATATAGTAACGATGGGAATCGTGAATAATTTTATTTACTCACTTTTATTCGTGAGTAAATCAATTATTCACTTATCCCTTGTTACTAAAACTACAAATACAACAAAAAAACGAATAGGATACAGGCAATTTTATTTGACACCATTTCGATGGAGCAAAACAAAGAAGGTTTTAGACTTAAGACGCAAAAATTCAAAGAGAATGCGAATACATAGAAAATGATATTGCTTAACCTGTGTAAACAAGTAATATCAGAGTCATATCTTAAACTTAACTGAGTTGAAGCAAAAAAGAATAATAGGACATTACGTCAAAAACTGTACTGCATATATACTCCATGGACTTCTGACTGGCAATCTCGTTGTCGCTCTCCGGTTGCTGAAGTTTTAAAACGAAGACGTCTCTGTGAAGAAGAACACTGAAATTGCGTTTATAAAACCAATGATTAAACAAATGAAATAATGACATATGAAAAGAACAAATGTAAAATAAACATAGAGAAAGTTAAAAAAGATGTACCTTCAAAGATTAACATTAAAACGTCACAAGTAAGCTTTCACAGCGACATATCAAAAATATCAAATGAGCTTTCACAGCACAGATCAAAACTATCAGATAAGCTTTCACTTTCTAAGTGAGCTTTCGCAGCATCACATCAAATTAACTAATGAGCTTTCACAGCGTCAAATAAAAACAAACAAAGTGAGCTTTCACAGCTTCACACAAAACATAACAAGTGAGCTTTCACAGCGTCACACAAAAAATAACCAGTGAGCTTTCACAGCGTCACACAAAAGATAACAAGTGAGCTTTCACAGCGTCACATCAAATAACGAGTGAGCTTTCACAGCGTCACATCAACATAACAAGTCAGCTTTCACAGCGTCACACAAAAATAACAAGTCAGCTTTCACAGCGTCATGTCAACATAACAAGTGAGCTTTCACAGCATCACATCAAATAACGAGTGAGCTTTCACAGCGTCACATCAACATAACAAGTGAGCTTTCACAGCGTCACACAAAAATAAAAAGTGAGCTTTCACAGCGTCACATCAACATAACAAGTGAGCTTTCACAGCGTCACACAAAAATAACAAGTGAGCTTTCACAGCGTCACATCAAATAACGAGTGAGCTTTCACAGCGTCACATCAACATAACAAGTCAGCTTTCACAGCGTCACACAAAAATAACAAGTCAGCTTTCACAGCGTCATATCAACATAACAAGTGAGCTTTCACAGCATCACATCAAATAACGAGTGAGCTTTCACAGCGTCACATCAACATAACAAGTGAGCTTTCACAGCGTCACACAAAAATAAAAAGTGAACTTTCACAGCGTCACATCAACATAACAAGTGAGCTTTCACAGCGTCACACAAAAATAACAAGTGAGCTTTCACAGCGTCACATCAAATAACGAGTGAGCTTTCACAGCGTCACATCAACATAACAAGTGAGCTTTCACAGCTTCAAAATAAAGTCCAATTCGCAACATCGTACAAATTGTCATCTCGCATCGAAATAAAATTAACTTCGAAGATAAATGCTTACCTTATTAATGAATAACTAACTTGCACAATAACAGTGTTGATGATGGCAATCTATATGCTATTGGGCGAAGTTTAACCTCTGGTATGTCATTGTCACTAGCCACGCACTGCACTAAATTGCGATGGTCTGAAAATCTAATTCTAGTCATAATGAAATAATTTAAAGGTAACATGAAATATAATTCTCCGCAACGAAACTTATCCTCATGTTGCTGTCTATGACGTTTTTTCAGTAAAAATAAATATTAATTGAATTAAACAAGAGTGGATTATCATACAAGCGTTAACTCAATACGTTTTAGTTAAAGCTCGTTTTCAAACAGAATTACAACTTTGTATATGCGGCACTTTAGCCAAGAAAGAAAAGTCTAGATTCCAATGCAAGTAAATACACCCAGGCTGCGCCCTCGTGAAATCATCGCGCCCGACGGACAACCGCCCACCGCGCAACAACAGTGCCAAAACACTCATTTTCTTGAAGTTATTTCTTACATACTCTTCAATTCTACCACTCAAGGTGGTAAAGTTTAGAAATTAAGAAATTATTTTACGTAATTAATTGTGAAAATGTATACTTAACTGGCATCGAGAAGACTTTTGAAAGCAGCTGTCGTGTGAACAAGCAGGAACCCCATGAACCATTTGTGAATGCATTTTACCATCCAGATTCCGGGTCATTCCCAGATGAGAAAACTAACATTTTCCAGTAAAAACTTCTATAATCCAGGATAGTAATGTAGACAGAAAACCAACCAAAATACAATAAGAAAAAACATACAAGCTAATCAAGTTAAGCATATTTACTATGGTACCCCTTGATATCTATAAAATATTGATACATATATAATCAGTTATTAATCGATGTATGTCATGTAAATAATTAATTAATATCAAAACGCACAAATGTTCGTCAAAACAACTTAAATGTCTAGATTTAAAGAAACCGACAATCGTTCCTTAACACTGTCTTTAACATACCCATCTTTGGCAGACTCGGAACGCCATCTACCGTGTTTTTTCCAAATCCTGTCACTGGTTCCAGAATTAGCACTAATAGTCGCGCCACCTGACGGTAGTGACTTCTTTGTTTTCAAGGATAGCCTGTTTTACTTCTGAAAACATCCGTGTTGGAAGACCAGAATAGCTGCATGTATCAGAAACTTCTTTCCATCTAACTGAATAAAAAAAGCCATAAGCAGAAAGTCTGTCATGAAAGTTACTGTTTTGACACTTCTGTTGTTTCGTCAGCTGGCGGCTTGTATACTGTGGCTGTTTGTTTGCCGGCTCCGTAGGGCTGTTGTCCCATGAATCCACGACGCACTGTACAAACGTTGGCATAGTGGCCTTCTTGGCCACACCTGTAGCAAACGACTTCTCCGACATCAGAGCGTCGTCCTTCCATAACCCTTGAGAATCTACTGTTGTTGCGAAAAGAACTAGAACGAGAACTGAGATCCAACATATTAGAGTTTTTCTCTGCCTTTTTCTTGGCGCGCTCTTCAGCGCGACGAATTCTCTTATCATCCTCAGAGTCTGAGGCAATTTCCAAAAGTTCATATTCATTAATGGTAGCCAAGCCAGAGTCGGAACTATCAGCAATTCTTATAAGTTTATTTCTGTGTTTAATAGCACTCCTGGCCTCTTTCACAAATCCAAGAGCTTTATTAGCCTCTCGATACGAAACTGCTTTCTCTATGTTGTCAACTATGTCTAATACAGAAGAGTTGAACTCAAATTGTTTCTTGTTAGAAATGTTTTTGAACGACAAGAATGAATCACGCTTTACCTTTTTTGCTGCAGAAGAGGCTGTCCACTCCGAATCCCTTTTTAAATCACTCTGAAAACTCTCAAATTTGTTGTCGAAATACTCTTTCAGTTCTTCGCCAACTTGTTGTCGAGACTCTCTCTCAATATGCCCACGTGGAGAATTTTCCCGCGACATAATATGTTAAATAAATTGTTGTAAGTAAGAAATAACTTTCTGGTGTCAAATTCTTGCCTCGAGTAACTAGAACACTTGTAATGCAAGTTTTAAATACTATACACTGACGCTTAATCACGAAAATATCATGCAAAGCATGATCAAAATTGCATAAACAAAATTATGGTAAAGACTTTGAAGCATGAAATAAAGCATGAACTGGAATATAGTAACGATGGGAATCGTGAATAATTTTATTCCATGCTGGTCGCAAACGCACTCTGTTCGTTTTCCCACGGCGCGGCTCATATCATTTTCAGGGGTTTACATGAACATTAACGTGTAAGCATTTGTTTAGTTTTTTCTATGTACAGATGAATGGATAAATACGGGAAATGTGAAATGTGACATAACAAAATATGAGCCATGTATACGATGATGCAATGCTTCACCTAATTTTCGTATATCGCAAATTATTATTACTATTATTTTTATGCTTCCCGAAGGGCGAGCACTTTGCTTGACACTTTGTGCGTCTTTCCGTCCGTCCGCCCGTCCGTCCGTTGTATAACTCAAAAGGTATTAACGGCATTTTATTAAAATTTCACATAATCATAGAGCAATCAAAGAGCAGTGTCAAAGAACCATAGCTCTACCTTACCTAGCTGTTGGATTATCTCCCTTTATTATACAAAATAAGGCTTTTTCCGGAGCATTACTTGAAAAGTATTGATGACATTTCATTTAAACTTAACAAAATCATAAAGGCTATTGACAGTACGGCCTAAAAGAACTATCATGATTGGTCTTATAAAACTGCTTTTTCAATAGAGAGCAATAAATTCTTGCACAATTTTTAAAACTGGAAGAAATTATTGCTCTAGGGAAACGTCGTTTAAGGAGTAAGACTACGTTGACGCATGCAGAATACATATATGTATAATGCTATTTTTAAAATTTTGCATCTAGATCTATACATAAAATTTAATTTTGATATTAATTTTCCCTTTTATTATCAGTACTGTGTTATTTTATTGGACTGCTTTCATTTGATTACAATATTTCTATATGGAATTACGCTACATGTATTGATAAATATTGGACTACACGAAGACATTGATTTTGTATATAAATCGTTTTCCTCGTGCAGTCCAATATTAAATACACAGTCCAATATTAAAATAATATTGGACTCCACGTGGAAAATACTGAACTAAGTCCCATTGAAAGCAGTCCAATATTAAAAATACAGTACAGCGAGAACAAAGGAGTGACGTCATGACAATGTTTTAAACTATGATACTGGGACTTTCCCAGAACAGTGGAGCAAAGCAGTTATAGTTACCTTGTTTAAAAAAGGTGATATAAATCTACCTGAAAATTATAGAGGTATATCCCTTCTAGACATATGTGGTAAAATATATACTAGTATATTGACAAGGAGGCTGACATTCTTTGTTAATATTTCTCACAATTTACACGAAGCGCAAGCGGGATTTCGCGAAGGCTACTCAACTACTGACAATGTTTTTATTTTAGAAGCAATTATTAACAAACAACTATCAAAACCAGGCGGTTAAGTTTATGTAGCTTTTATAGATTTTATGAAATGCTTTGATATGATAAATAGAAACAAATTATGGAATGCGTTAAGACTGAAGGGTATCAAAGGGAAATTTTATACAGCAGTTATTGGTATGTATAAGATTGTACAAGTTTGCGTTAGAACTAGTGAGGGTCTTACTAAAATTTTTAATTGCCCGGTAGGCTTAAAACAGGGTTGTTTGGCTTCAAAGATTTTACTTTTAATATTTATTGATGAATTAGTTTAATGTATAGAAGAAAGCGGTGTAAGAGGCATTCCACTGTTCCCCGATATAACTGAAATATTATCGCTTTTGTTGCACTTACGGCAGATACAGTCATGGACCTACAAAGTTGTTAAATGTATTAGTATTACATAAATTTTGTAACGAAAAGGGTTTTAAAATCAACACACAAAAAATCAAAAATAATGGTATTTAAAAAAGGAGGGATATTATCGAAATATGAAAACCGGGCTTATGATGGTGAAGTTATTGAAACAGTTAACAATTTGTGCTATGTAGGTGTAACGTTTACACGACAACTCTCGCATGCTAGAATGGCGATTGATCAGGCTTTAAAGGCTAAACGAGTCCTTGCATCAGTATTATCGAAATTATACGAGTACGACCAGTTACCATGAAGTGTCTTCTTCAATATTTTCGATACAAAAAATAAGCCCTATATTACTATACGGGTCGGAAATTGGGGGTATACAGAGGCAAAACTCAACGGAACTTATTCAGTGGCTCTGGGGCTGTGATTTTGATGCTCTGTGTTTCTGAGAAAACTACCCTTACCTACATTTTTTGCGAACAGATAATAATACGGCGAGGTATGTGCAAATTGGTCTTCAGAATGTCAGCCTGTATTGATTTTAGATGACGAATTTGAAATGTTTTGAAATTTAAAAAGATTATATATATAAGCTATAATTGCAAGTCCCATGATTGTACAAAAAGGATAGGAATAAAATCTTTGCCTTTTGTAATTTTTACAGACTTGAATGCTCGAAATATGCACTATTATAAAATTTTACTTTTATTGTTTCATAGATACTTTTACAGGTACATTTATTATTGCATAATACTGTGATATATTATAAACTTTTAATTCAGTTGTTTGATATATATTTGAATGTTGGGACTATGTGCTATGCAATATCATAAACTATACTTTTTCATAGAGACTTGAATGGTTCGAATATATACTGTTATGTGATATAAACTTTACATTTATGAAATGATAGATGATTGAATGTTGAAAATATGTACTTTGATGTATTATGAATTTTAATTCAGTTGTTTCATAGATACATAAATGTTGGGAATATAAAAACTGTGCTGCATGTATATTGTAAATATTGACATCTTTTAGATTTAATGGAGATTTTAGTGTGTGATCATAAACCTTTACATTTACGATTACATAGGTGATTGAATGTTAAAAATATGCACTGTAATATATCATATTCTTTTAATTCAGTTATTTCATGTATACTTGACTGCTATATTTTGCTTTTAATGATTTCATAGAGACTTGCATGGTGAGAATTTACATTTATAATAGCATAGGTTATTGAATATTGCTAATATGTATTGTGATATATTTTGAACTTTTAATTCAGTTGTTTCATATAATCATGACTGCCGGAAATATGTACTTTCTTGCATGGCGGGATTTTTCCTTTTTTAATAGCATAGGTTATAGAATATAGGAAATATGTACTGTGATATATCTAAAACGTTTACTTATATAACAGCAAATGTTATTGAAAAAATGTTAGAAATATGTGCTGTGATATATTTTACATTTTTATCTTTATTGTTTCATAGATACTTGAATGTTGGGATTATGTGTAGTGCTTATAATAAATGTTTGCTCTAATCATAATTCTATAGGGAATTGCATGTTGTTAAAATGTACTGTAACAAGCTTTCACACATATGAAAGTATAGGATATTGAATGTTTAAAAACATGTATTGTGATATATTGTAACTTTGATAAATCATAACTTTCACTTGCAATATATCATAGATACTTGAATGTTGGGGATATGAATGAGATATATCATTGTAAGTTTTACCCTTTAAAATTTCATATAGACTTTGATGTCTGTAAACTGTACTGTGATATATCATGCACTTTTACTTTCATTGTACAAACAATCAAGTGGATAGTCGCCTAATTTGTTACGGTTCAAAGTTAAGATGCCCAGGAATTGAACTTCGAGGGCGTTAGCCCGTGTGTTTAAATACTTAGCACTTCAACGATGAACCGTTAGTCTTTTAGCATTAGGAACACATCAGACATGGTCATTAAGATATCTTGATAAAAAATTGTCAGGCTTCATCCAAATAGTAAGAATGTGGACGTCAATTTGACGTTATAGCTGACGTCATGATCATCTCTTACCAGTCCGCGCGCCAACCTATGTTAATCTCAGATTATGCAGAGTTTGATTTTCTTCTTTCTCTAACTGGCGATCAATTACAGCTATGTAAGATTGTTTCATTGATAATTAGGATGTTGGGAATGTGTAATGTGTTATGTCATAACCGTTTACTAATAAAATCTTATAGTCTTTTAAAAGTTGGGAATATATACTGTCTTTTACATTGTAATAATCATATATATACTATTCTTTATCATAAACGCTTAGAGACTTTACTGTTGGGAAAAATAACTGAGATATATATCTTTTTTTTTGGTTAGATTTAACGTCGCACCGACACATGATAGGTCATATGGCGACTTTCCAGCTTTAATGGTGGAGGAAGACCCCAGGTGCCCCTCCGTGCATTATTTCATCACGAGCGAGCACCTGGGTAGAACCACCGACCTTCCGTAAGCCAGCTGGATGGCTTCCTCACATGAAGAATTCAAAGCCTCGAGTGAGGCTCGAACCGACATCGATGAGGGGCAAGTGATTTGAAGTCAGCGACCTTAACCACTCGGCCACGGAGGCATATATATATATATATATATATATATATATATATATATATATATATATATATATATATATATATATATATATATATATATATATATACTGTTTACAGAAGTGGTAACTGTGATTTATTATGAAAGTCTACCAGACTACCAGTATTTTTTCATATAGACTTGAATATTATACATATGTACATTGCTACATTGTATATCATAAATGCTTACTTTTTTAATTATATAAATACTTGAATCTTTTACATTTTAGTTAACATTTGTGATTGAATACTTGTTATAAATTATAGGAGTAAAGATTTATCATTAGTACCGACCATTATTATATTTCTGGTGCAAATCACATCAATTTTCACAGCTTAAAGTTTACTGTTTTATTTTATATGAAGTACAAAGATATAAAAATTATAATTAAAATGAACGTTTGCATAATATCTAAAAGTACTTGAAGTACTATAGTAAGCGGTGAGGCAAACTGAAAAATAATTCCATAGAAACAAAGCTTTATTTGAAATAATCCTCTTTAAACGAGTTATTTCTGTACTAGTACGGTAAAGTAGTTACGGGAAAAACAAAATTCATTTTTATGTAGACTTGAACGTTGGAAATATGCGTTGTGATGCGTTACAGTAGCTTTTGCTTTAGTTGTCAGTTTCGTGTATACCGTGCGTGTAGAATGCGCTTCTTATGCATATCCCGTTCGCTGTGCTGTCATCATGTATCAGATTCTCGCGAAAGTATAATTCTATATGAATACGGTATAAATGTGTACATAATATCAGAGCGGAAGTAAGACATTACATTAACATTTTGATTATATTGTAAATTTACAGAAACGCTTTTAATATACTCCAGTAGTTCAATACAAATGTAAGTTTCATAGCATTCATTTGTCATGCTATTATACATTGTAAAAAGTTAGATTTGAAAATAAATATATTCGGCTATATTAAAATGCCTTTGTGTTACGTGCGTAAAATGTATAACGAGCATAAAACCTTCACAAGCTCGTTCTAAGTCATTCAATATACCTGCATATAACATTTTAAAAAATAAGATAGTACCTTATTTATCAGATTGTATCCTCATATTTAAACCAAAACAAATAAAACCGTTTAGATTTCGCATAAAATCTTCTATGAATGAAACTTTGAAACTTTGAAGACTTTGAATTCGAAGATTTCAAAGAAAATTCAATTCCGGATACGCCACCATGAACCCTTGCTTCCCCTACAGTTATCTTTGATTTGAAAACAGCCTTTAAAAAGTCAGAAACAAATCCTGAAATATTTAAATTCAAATATAATGAGATCAAGTCACTTTACAAGGATTATTTTCCAATTTAAACTGACGGTTCGAAAGATGATTTGGGGGTTGGCTGTGCGGCCATCAGCCACCTTCATCAGTCAAAATTACGTTTACCAAATAACGCAACAATATTTTCAGCCGAGGCAAAAGCTATTGATTTGGCCCTAAATTTTATATCAAAAGATAGTTAAGAAAATTTTATTATTTTTTCCGACTCTTTCCGGCTTTCTGTTTTACAGTCAATTCACAACCGAAACATGGAAAATCCTTTCATTCAAAATATTCTTCTCAGGGTTCATGCATCTTTCAAAAAGTCTATCATATTCTGTTGGATTCCTAGTCATGTTGGTATTGATGGAAACGAGGATGCTGATACTGCAGCAAAGAAATCCCTTTTATTTTCACAATCTAATATGAAATAACCATATACTGATTTTAGGCCAAAAGTCAAGAAATACATTTTATCTAAATGGCAATCGTCATGGAACAATGCTTCGTTTAATAAACTTCAAGATGTTAAACCTACTTTAGGTGAATGGCACCAATGGAACAGATCTGTTCGCAGGGAGGAAGTTGTTCTTTCTCGTTGTCGAATAGGTCATACCCGTTTGACTCATTTTTATCTTCTGAACAAAGAACAACCTGAATGTGTACCATGTCGGACACCGCTTACTATTAAACATATTTTAGTCGACTGTGTGGACTTCTTTCCACAGCGCAGTATATACTATGACGTTCAATCTTTGAAAGAGTTGTTTGAAAACATTTCAGTCAGCAATATCTTGTCCTTTTTAAAGCAGATAGGCATTTATCACAAAATCTGAAATCATATATTTTTCTTTACACATTTTGCAATATTGTTGTTTGTCACTAATATTTTAACCCTTTATATACGTTTTTGCATAAATGTTTTCGACGTGCTTAACAATTTACTTCACATTTTATATGTTTATACATTTTTATATAATTGTTTTTTAGAGATGCTTTACAATTTACGTTTTCAAAGCGCTTGTTTTCGCCGATATATGGCCTTTTTGTGTCGGTTCGCCGTAAAAGCTAACTCACTAACTCACTTTTAAACTCTGATAAGCGTCTTACCATGCATGTAAATTATGTGATGAAACTTTTCATAAACTAAGTACAATAAATAGACTACGATCATTTTTATAAAGCTTACTCGTCTTGAAGTAATTTCTTGTAGAAATTTACTAATTCAATGTGAAATTCACAGCACTTAAGACTTCGGTACAGAATTACATTTAATTAGGAAAAAATACTTTTTGAGATTTTTTTTCTATCTTATTAGATTCAAGATAATTGCGAAATCCTTGCTATTCAATTACAATGGTTTTATTTTCGTATACTTCCTTCTTTTCTACTAGAAGTCTTTTTTGGCATTATTATGTTACTTTATCCATACAAACCGAATAGACCTATAATGTCCTAGTAATGGAAGAAATTAATGATTTTCATTTTCTTGGTACTATTTGTAATCATACTGATTAAATCAACATTATCTAGTTGGAGAAGCTTCAAAAGCAATGAATGTACTTTCGTGAAATGTAAGGAAATTGATCTTAGTCCTAGAACATTAGGTCAGTTTTGTTTATACATATTGGACTATGTATGTGCAATTTGGAGCTACTCTTAATGTAAAGAAATCAAGAGTACATTTATAGTTTTATAAAACAAAACTGGTAAAAGTTAGGTAGAACACATGTAATGCTTCTGTCCATTATGAATTTAGTTGATAACCGTTTTATGTTTATATGAATAATAAGATACTGGTTCAAAAATATTTCCAATCATATTTTATTGCTTATATATACATGTATATTCAGAGACAAAACATTTACGATACATTGAAAAGCAAATTGGTTGGGCCCAAGTTCTTACCTAGTTCCTCCCCTAGTTCAAAGATATTAATACTTACTGTAAAATATTAAAACAGAATAACTAACCATACGAGATGGTTAAACATACTGGTTTTCGGATGTAAGAAAGTTTTTATTATAATAAACAATTATGGACTCTCACATGTATTTGATCATTCTGGTGATATTCATTAGTTTTTGAGAGAATTAAACTGTCGCATTATTGACACTGACAACAATTGTAACTACGCTAATTTGGAAAATAGCTCTGTATCGTAAATATATATATACACTAAATGTGTGCTGAATTCCTCGTGAGAAAGTAAATAAAATGTATTGTAGACGATGTACTATGTTAAATATTGATAAAGAATCTTTTCTGTTCTGTTCTGTTCTGTTCTGTTCTTAAGATCTTGGTTCCTTGTTATTCTTAAAAGCGTTGTTTAAAACACTCTTATATTTTTTAATTATATATGATATTTCATATTTCTTAGTTATTTATTTTGTTATATTCATCAGTTTTCTGATAGTCACCAAGTTCATTAATAAACTTTCTTTCTCATTTTTTCTCATTTTTGAACAGCCCGCCCGCTTAGCTCAGTAGGGAGAGCGCAGATCGCAGGTCATAAGTTCGATCCCTGGGTGGGGCGTAAGGTTTCCGTGCCGATTTGATAAAAGACATTGTGTTTGATATCATTCGTCCTTCGTCTCTGATTCATGTGGGGAAGTTGGCAGTTTCTTGGAGAGAATAGAGTTGTACTGGTACAAAATCCAGGAACCCTGGTTTTGTTAACTGTCCGCCGTTACAAAACTGAAATACTATAGAAAAAAGGCGTTAAACCCCAAACAAACAAAGCTGACTAACAAACATTTGTGAACTATTCTTCGGTATCTTCTATTTCAATAAGTCTCGTCTGTTTTAAAATGCGTCAATATCAGCGCTTTCAGTTTTTCCTTCTTATATCATTTAAATTATATTTTTAATGTGACAGTTTACCTTCAATCTTCAATATTAGCCAAGATGGCAGTCAAGTCCGGATAAGTAAACTGCGTTGTATTATTTCCGTTTTATTTATTGTGTGACATAAATTCAAAGTGTAGGAACGAGTCTGATCTTGAGATAACACATTAAATTTTGTTTCTACGATGATCCATTTCTTAATGGAAGCCGTGGTTGTCTAGGTACAATCCACGACTTCACATTTCTGCTGCAAGTTTAAATAATTCATCCGTACCATTGTTCATTTCGAGCTTGATATATTGCTTTCAGTTTTTCCTTCTTAAATCATTTTAATTATCGTTTTAATGTGACAGTTTACCTTCAATCTTCAATATTAGCCAAGATGGCAGTCAAGTCCGGATAAGTAAACTGCGTTGTATTATTTCTGTTTTATTTTTATCAGATAAGATTACTTTGTTTGACATAAATTCAAAGTGTAGGAACGAGTCTGATCTTGAGATAACACATTAAATTTTGTTTCTACGATGATCCATTTCTTAATGGAAGCCGTGGTTGTCTAGGTACAATCCACGACTTCACATTTCTGCTGCAAGTTTAAATAATTCATACGTATTATTGTTCATTTCGAGCTTGGTATTGCTACCGTCGCTTTTACAATGTTTTCTTCCCATGGCATTCAGCTTCTTTTTAAGCGACTTACGACCGTTCATTATCATGTTGTTTCGAAAATAAAATTCTAAAGCCCTTTTTCTACTTTTTGAAGCTCTGCAATATACAAGTTATAATACATCTTTTTTTTTCTATGTGGTAAATAGACTGTGCATTTCGGCAATAACAGCGAGTAAAAACTTGGGAGATTTTTTGTTAATTTTTTCTTAACTGCACACGTGGTGTGACCTAGATTTATCACCTACTATTGTAACAATAGTTTAACTTTTGTGGCATCGAACTGCCTCTAGTTAGTTTATACTAATTTGTTTTAGCTCGATTGTGATGAAAGCTTCAAGCTTATTGGAACCACTCTCGAGTCCGCTTCCTGGAAAACCAGTACTGGTGTCATATGAGAAGTCATGGTCGTGACCCCAGTGGTGCTCGAACCCACGACCCCGGGATTGAGCGGCCGACACCACTAGACCACCGCTCCCCCTTAAAACTGCCTCTAGTTAGCGGATATGATGTAATTTAGCCATATTTCGACTCGAAGGTGAGCATGGTTCCACTAGTTTCAAAATCGCGGAGAGAGGTTGGTAATGTTGACGGGACTGAGAAATTATAGCATTTTCAGTGTTTTATTTGAATTTAATGTTCTTTTGCTATCAAAAGATAGACGGAACACACGAACAGTGTTAGTGGTTATGCAACCTTTTTCAACTGTCAATTTTTTTTATTTAATTTTTTTTTTTTTTTGAAAAGTTTGTAAGAGATGTTCCTGTTGGCGCCACTGTATTTATATAACGACTTCTTCACCTTCGGCAAGAGAAAGTAGTACGCTCTTCTGTAGTAGAAACTAAAGTATGGTCGATCACGTGCAGAAACACTTGCTGATGCAATAGAAGGTGATCAAACTAGGCCATTGTCATTATAAAATCAAATGAATTACCCTACAAAATCAAGGCAATTTCTAAACAAGCATAAAGTTTAGTGGCTGTCCTTATCGATTTTAATATCGATATGTTATTCTTGTTACTATCTCGTTTTTCTTCTTTTTTTCTTTTTTTTTTTTGTCTGTCTGTGGTATTTCTAAAATCTAATATTATATCATATATTTGTATCATGTGTGAATGTTTGCTTGAATGTAGTTAGAAATAAAACTGAAAAATCTGACTAGTTTGTTTCAACTTGTATAAGTCTCCTTCATGAGGAACCTACTTGCATATGTAAGTTCGTTTTGTTTCATATAACCTGAGAGAAGTACAGTCTGGCGGTCAGTATTACCGAAATCACAGAAACTTGCTGTTTCAGCCTCATAAGTACGCCAATATATATCGCCCAAATTACCTGAAACATGCTACTTCAGCCTCATGAGTACGGTGATGAATATTGCACAAAACACTTGAAACCTGCCAATTGATCTCATGAATACGGCGATGGATATTTTCAAAATTACAGCAACTTGCTACTTCAGCCTCATGAGTACGGTGATGAACACTGCACAAAACACTTGAAACTTGAATATTTCCCAAATCACATGAAACTTGCTGATTCAGACTCTTTAGAACGGTAATAAATATCGTACAAGACACTTGAAACTTGCCACTTGAGCTTCGAATGGGGCAACAAATATTTCCCGAATCACCTTAAACTTGTTGTGCCAGTCCAATGAATTCGGCGATATAGGGCAACAAATATTTCCCGAATCACCTTAAACCTGTTGCTCCAATCCAATGAATACGGCGATAAATATTACCCAAATCATATGAAACTTGCTGATATAGACTCATTAGAACCGTGATAAATATTGCACAAGATACTTTAAATTTGCTACTTGAGCCTCAAATAATTATGGCAACAAATATTTCCCGAATCACCTTAAACTTGCTGCTTCGGGCCTATGAATACGGCGATAAATTTCACTAAATCATATGAAACTTGCTGATTCAGCCTTATCAGTACGACGAAAACTCTTACTCTATTCACCTGAAACTTGCTGTTTTATTCCCATTAGTGTGACTATTACTCTTTTGTCAAATCACTTTAAATTTGTTGGTCCAGTCTAATAGGTACGGCGACAAATATTGCCAAAATCACATGAAACTTGCTGTTTCTGACCCATGAGAAGGTGATAAATATTGCCTAAAGAATCTGAAACTTGCTGCTTCAGTCTCATGAGTACGGGGATAAATGATGCTCAAATCAACTACAAGTTGCTGATTCACTCCCGTGAGTACGGCAATAGATATTGCCAAAATCACCTAAAACTTGCTGCTTCAGCTTCACGAGTCCGGCAATTATAGACTATTGCATGATTTGACAACGTTTGCAGTTTATATTACGTTTATGTCTTAAATGTGATGTAAATTTCACGCGTATGTGAACCACTTTCAAGTCCGCCTCCTATAAGGGCAACGACTGCACCTTATACTAGAATCCATAACTTCGGAGTTGACCGGCTGATACATCAACCTAGACGTAGACCTAGACCACCACGTCAACAGTATATACAAAGACGATGTTACTGGATTTGTACGCAGATCCGATCACAATAGTAATACTACTATAGGACAATAATTATGGTTCTCACATTTCATTTAGCTTTTATCTAGCACTAACAATGTTCTTCAAGACATCTATGACTTAATGCATTTTAAAATCTTCCTAGTGTGCCCTCCACCGTCAAATATTTGTTAATAATGTGATGTTTTAACAAGAAGGCCAGTTATTTAGTGCGCGTATTTCTATCATAATTACTAAAGCATGACATGTAAAATCACACTTTCTAACATTTTTACTTGCGAAAATCGTGAAGCACAGTGCATGTTTGGTGATAAACCCCTCTACAATTAATCGCTACGCTTTCCTATTTGATGGTGCGATGAATAATAAAGTGCAATACTCCGTGATGCTTTTCTTCTAAATCCTACATACAACGGACGGAGATAGCGGAATTTTGTCTAGCAGCTTTCTTAATCGTACCCTTCAGGCTCTTGGTGCTCTGATTTCAGCTAAGTTGTTGAGTACATTGAAGTAACTAGGCCTTAGATTTGCCTTAATTATATGTTTTACTTAAGATGACCAGGAACTTTTTTCGCTAATGCTAGGTCCTTCCTCAGTGAGAATTTTATTTACATGGTATTGTCTAACTTGTTGCAAATAGGTTAAGTGCGAGGTTTGCATGCCCTAGTTTAAATCTCCTTTATATAGGTTACTGACCGTTCCAAGACGGTGCAACTATTTTCAACTTATTTTCTGTCTGTCTTGTATTTTTTGTTGCGTATGTTGCCTTATTTGTTGTTAGCGTTTCTTTCCTCTTTCTCTTCACTCCCATACGTGCCCATCATTTCCCCTTGCAATAGCGCTCCCTTGTTTTGGCATACGCTCCCCCTTTACTATGACAAAGTTTTCGTACCATCCTTTTGCCTGCCAGAAACCTACGGCTGTGCCCGATTGTTGCTGTGTGTGCGTTTTTGTGTGCTTCTGCGTCTGTGTATCTTGGGCTGTGCCTACAGTGTTGTTATGTCTTACCTGTCTGTTTATCTAATATGTAAATTAGTTGTGTGTGAGTGTGTGTCTTTGTCTTTGGTGCAGAACGTCTGCGCTTATATGGTTTACACTGTAGTGCAACTGTAATTAAGAACCGTAGCATTCCCTTTGTATATTCATCCTTGTTCTACTTTCCCCTTCAACCCCCTCCCCCACCGCCTTTCTACCACTTACCCCTTTCTCCCCTCTATCTATATTTTGCATAAAATTAAAATGTACTAGGTGGATTTTTGAAACAACCCGTCTGTAATATTTTTTCCGTTACAGCTTCTTTTTTATTCTGGACCTACTTTGCAAATATGTGACTCTGAGGCTGCTTTGTGGTACTCTGGGCATCCGAGAAATCTGCTCTTACCTATTATCTTTTGCACTACGAATGGTCGCAGATAAACAATGATAAGTTTATGACGAAATATAACACTGATAAGTTCTTCACAAGTATCTTGCAACTTCTCATAGGTGAATCAGAGGTGATGAATGAAATAATAATTATAGGTTTAGTGACGTTTGATTGTGTCTTGTGTTAAATAAGCTAACCGTGACCCGGAGAGAGAGCGCTCTTCCCTGCTGGTGTTTTTGAAATATCAGAAGAAGGAATTATACTCCTCTTGAAATAGTTAAAAGGACAAAAGCAGACAGATTATTTTTGTATACCTTTTCTGTATGATATGACTTTGTTTGCGCATAAACTCTACACGAAGAAAGTTCATGCCATGCAGGTTTTGAATAATAATGTGTATTTTCCAGGAATAATATAGTACCTGTTTCGAACTTTCGCTGCTCAATACCTCTGGAATATCTTCCGCATACAAGGATGTCTGATGAATTATAAGTAGCATTGTAGCAGTAAGCACTTACTCAATAAGGCATCAGTCGTGTTGAGATGAGCCAAGAGAGAAAATGGTTTTCTGAGAAAATATCAATGTCAGTATGAAGAAAGAAATTAACATTATTACAGATTACTTGATCTCAGCAGACTTTGTAGACTATAATGAACTATCTTATTTTTAGCGCGAATATCCGAAGAATATTCCGAGCTATTTTACTCATCCTGGCGTCGGCGTCGGCGTCGGCGTCGGCATCGGCATCGGCGTCGGCGTCACACCTTGGTTAAAGTCTTGCATGCAAGTATGTATAACTATTATTTAAAGGCATTTAGCTTTGAAACTTTTTTTCCTTCTTCTAGATCAATAACCAACCTCTCGCGATGAAGTCCGATAACGCATGTATTTTGTACAAATTATGCCCCCTTTTGGACTTGAAAATCCTGCTTAATGTTTTGCATGCAAGTCACTATTTCCAAAACTAATGCAAATATTGATTTGAAACTTCACATGTGTTTTCGGGTTATAGAAGTAGAAGATAGCATCAAGTTTCATAACTCTGACATACATCTTGGCCGAATTATGCCTTGGACTTAGGACATCCTGGTTAAAGTTTTGCATGCAAGTTACTATCTCAAAAACTAATGCAAATATTGAATTGAAACTTCACACGTTTCTTTAGGCCATAGCATCAAGTCCTACAATTCCCCTTTTGAACTTTAAAACTTCTGGTTAAAGTTTTGCATGCAAGTGCAAGTGACTATCTCGAAAACTAATATAGAAACTAAATTGAAATTCTAGATGTGTTAACATCTAGAGTGTATTCCTGATTCGAATAGACGAGCATACCTATGACTTAATGCATTGTTATACCTGTGATCGAAAAGAATTGTTTACTGATAAATAACCTTTCAAACATTGAAGAAAGAATATATTTAGGCTGAAACAAGATATTGTTAAGGTCACTGACTTCCAACCTCTTGACCCTAACCGATGTTGATTAGAGTCTCATTCTGAGCGTTGAAAAGTACTTTCCTTTAAGTACTGATTTAGTCTTCATAGAAAAATATTCATTTTTTTCAATCATACAGTTTTCACGGCACATCTACTGGAACTTCAAACTTATTTTAGCATTTCAAACTGCTCTAGTAAATGCAAAAGTAACATTTTAGTAAAACGTTATGTTCTCCCAACGGGATATCTGCTTTTCGGTATATCACAACACACACCCACATCTTTACCCACCAGTCACATTATTTAACGGACTATTTGTAGTTAAAATGTCTTACAAAACTTCTTATTTCAACGTGCAAATTGATGAGCATACAGTCTCAATCAGAAAGCACAAAACTACCGTTATAAACAGTACGGGGTCACTGATTATTATTATGTATTATGTATTAGCTGTAGAAAAACGTAGGAAATATGCTTGTCATATAAAACTATCTCAATCGAAATTAAGAATCATGTTACAAATGGTTGTGGTTGTTATGTTCAGGTTTTTATATTTACTATATGACTAGCTATATATTTATATATGTGGGATTTTCCTTGTCTTTTAAGTGAAACTGATATTGTGAAAGAAAAGTCATAGCTATTTGTTTATACTGATTTGTTTGGCTGTGACTAAAAACAGATCTGGTGCGCCTGTGATATATTTCAAACACCGGTATATACCGGATTCAAGCAAATTTGAACGAAAAATATCTTAAATGTATATATTTTGTAACCACGGTGATACTATCCCTAACCTTTGTCAGTATATTATGCATGTTAATCACTAAATGCGTGCAGACATGCAAAAAATTGCGTATTTTTGCCATGCGCTCCAACTGATAATCACTTCCGGACATCTGTAATGAGAAACGAATTTTTTTTGGCTCGATTGTGATGAAAACCTCAAGCTCTCGAGTACGCTTCCTGGAAAAAACCAATACTGGTGTCATTCGAGAGGACGTACCAAGTTTAGCTCTAACTCATGAACCACGGGATAAGCGATCGGCACCTTAACCAGTAGATCACCGCTTCCATATAATAAACAGGGTCGTTGATTGATATCTAGTACATACATTCTTTTTGATCTGCTCTTTAACAGTCTAGCGTTATAGTGCCTCCGCCCCTGTCGTAGAAAAACACCATCTCGATCCGCCCTTAGCACGGTATTAAATATGATTATGTGAAGAGGAATATACTAGAACGTAACTCGGATTGCAACCAAGCTCTGCATACATATTGTGTGTAGGTCACTAACCGAGTAGGCATTGTTCATATCTAGTTACTAAACAGCGTGATGTTTAACCTTTTTTTTTACTAAGCTTTAACTTGAAGTAAATAGCAGTAGACGAGTAGTGCAGCTAGATTCAGAGCAATACGCGCTTTCTATCCGTAATGCAAAAGGGACAAATGTTGAAAAGCAATAATATCAAAACAACACCATTTTTTCTGTCAAGGCAGTGAAACGTTGTAAATGTATCGGAAAAGTTGAGAAAAAAGTTGAAAACGGATTTCATTGGGGATTTCCTAATATCACACTGGCCATAGCTTTATCAGATCGAGTGGTTCCAGCGTTGTTTGAGCGGCGAATTTTACGCAGATCAGATGGCAAAATATGGTCGATGCTGTAAATTTCCGGTCTTGTAAGTATGATTTAAAGTAATTTTACCCATTAAATAACGAAACAAATGAAAACGATGGGTGCACCTGAACCGTAAATGTGTCCATTTTTTGACACGTGTCCATTTAGCTGAGATTTGTGCCGTTTATTCAAACACTTCTGTACAGTCCGTTGGGGGAAGGAGATTTTTGACAGTTTTTGACAATATCGCATCAAATATAGTGTTTATCGGGAACAAGTAGTTATTAAACACTTTTTTATGTGAAGGACTACCTCTTAAAACAAGGCTGTGTATTTTCAAAGATATTCGGGTTTGTTTCTGAAGAATTGGCCGAAAACCTAAGGCAACGCAGTTTCGAGTGGGTCGGTTCGCAACGCAATCAAGTGGATACCGTTCTGTGTCTTACTTATGAAGTCTTATCCGTTTTAAAAAAAGTCGTTAGAATGAATATGATCAGCTGTCAAACCTACGGCTACACTTATCGTGATTACCTTATTCAAACAATTTTTATATTTAGCTAGAACATAAAACACACAGATTTTTAGATATGAATTATCACATATTTTTTATTTTCTAACACAACCCGATTCGTTTTCTTTTGGACATCCATACAATGATGATAGTATATTTTACTTAACGTCTCCTAACATAATACTCCTACGTATGACATAATAAATTCCTACATCCGACATGAAAACTCCTATTTGCAACATAATAACTCTCCTACGTGCGACATAATAACTCCTACGTGTAACACCATAGAAATAACTCACCTACGTGGGACGTGAGACATAATAACTCCTAGATGCAAGATATTCCTACGTGCGCGACATAACTCGTAAGCGTATTCTCTTGTTCCAAGTGGAAAAAAATCCCAATAGTGCCAACTACTGCATACGATAACAAATACGGAATGAACAAAAATAATAGAGGGAGTTTAAGAAAATAGGTTGATTTTGTAACCCATCTGAATGTTATAATTAAATATCTATAAGTTTAAGATACTCTGAGGGGTGGTGATATAACACACTTCATTTCGAAAAGGGGCCTATTGGGTTATCTTTATGCAGTTCAGGGCACTATTTTGACATATTGTCTCGATTAACAGATAATATTTTCACGAAATCTTTCTCCTACTTCACGAAAGTTTATTCAAGTTATAAAAGTTTTTTTTTTCCGCGAAAGTTCATAAAATTTTCATGAAAACTTTATGATTATCGTATGCATGAATATGCCACAATACCATGGTGCAAGATTAATTGAAAGTAGTAAAGTTGTAAGGCGTAGTTTTGTCTGCATTACTTCAATGTATGAACAGTATGAACAGTAAGCTGTTCATACATTGTATACTTAGGCATTAAAGCAGAGAGGTTGGGAAGGTGAGCATCACCATGTGAGTGTATATAATATTTTGTTTTCTTCTGTTCGGTAAAAGCATATGCATGTAATTTTATCCGAAAAGCTTACTAGAATTCTGCATTTGACGTTTCAGACAATCATCAACAGTACCACTTCCTACAAGGTTCTAGCACCCTAATACAAATTTCTACTAAAAATCTCTTCTTTTTCAAAGAAAATTGGACATAATATAATTAAACATAGAGTAACCGACCGCCATATTTTCAGTGTTAAAAATGTTCTTAGAATCGTAGTTAGGATTTGATATGCACAAATTTCAATTATTTTTCGGGGGAGGGCCGCCGTACACCCCACTTATACATTGAAACACGGTTCTAAACATATAGACTCTGCGAAAAAAAGGTTTCCAATCCCTCAAAGTCAGAAGACAAAAACAGAGACTCACTCTTTACTACAAAATGAAAAATCTTTTACCTCCACAGTATCTTTCCTCCTTAGTACCTGAAACCGTTGCGCAAACATCCGTATACAATCTTAGAACTCCAGGTGTAACATTAAATTTTGACCCCGTTGAAAATTGACCCCCATTTTTCAACGTTGAGAATTGGCTCTGCCAACATTTCAACATTAAATTTTAATCAAAAAGCCAGTCGTTAAATTTTGATCAGTAAAGGGGTCATTTTTAACGGTTAGTTAAATTTAAGTAAAACGTGGGAGATCGTCTGTTTGCAGTAGAGAAACACACCGGAAAGGACCAGAAACTATCGCAGGCTTGTTGTAACACTTAGAGATATATACTTTTACGTTGTAAAGATATGTCTTTATGCGGCCTAATGCCAGGTTCGAAATATTTTAAACTCATAATTAGGATGCCGTTTTACGAATTTATAGAATGTACAGAATGTTACGGCTTTTAGATGTAGTCTCTTATAATTCTGTTTAGAATGACCATATGCTTTAAGGTTATAACACACTAAATAGCCACCACTATATATTCTATATAAAATGACAAGTTTTCACAATGCTGCAATACACACCTAGACCCATTTTAAATTTCTTTAGCTTACATTTTCTTGTAGATCAACATTAATACTGTAAAAATATCCAAAGAAAAGTAGGGGTCATGTTTGATGCAAGAAAAATATTTCTGGTCAAACGGACACACCGTAATTTTTACACTGAAATGACAATCACAATTTAGAATAGGGGTGTATGAATAGATTTCACATGTTAAATCAGTTTGGAGTCTTTTTTCAACATGCAAATGCTACCAGTATGTCAAGTATAGGCATGCAATATGATTTCAACCAATATATAGCAATGATTTCAAGGAAAATCCTTCTTACAGCAAAAAAAAAACTGAGAACTATTTGAATCCGCCATTATGCGACTACCATTTTTTCATAGGTGCTCAGGCTATTTAGTGTCTGTATGCCTTAATTGTTTTATATGGTGTGTATTAACTACTACAAATCGACATGTTCACATAAAGAAGATCTTTGATGCTTTGCCCGCGTTTGTGTTTGAACAACTTCAAACAAAAACACAAATAGTTTGATATTGCCGCAATGCATTCGTCACAGTTACTCTTGTAGGCCAATTTATGTGTTCATATTCAACATTTCTATTCAAACTAAAACGTAAAGTCAACATCTATACGCAGTCTAGTCTACCAAAGGCACATCATGGAAAGCATGTGCAACTTGCCCGCCAAAATATTAGAGGTAATTTTATTTTTAAAAAATCGGTTGTTTCTATATTTTGCTTACCATTCTACTATAATCATATCGAAATTACTATAGAATTCGAGCTATGTTTATTTTCTAGTGGTGCTGAAAGTTTCAGGTTGTAATCTTAAATGATGAATGCACTACGCGCGTTTTTTGTTGTTTTTTTTTTTCGTGTACGTAACGCCTAAATTTCGCGGTGTTTTCATTACCTATTTTGTTACATACCTTATTTACCTTATTCCTGACGTCGTCTGGTTTTGTACTGTACATCGTTACTACTGGACTTTATTATTGTGGCCTGTTTCATATACCTGGTGTCCCGGACAGTGCGCTGTATGCCACCATAGGTCCCTAACACCTACATAAAAGAATGCTGGCCTAACTTTAAATGTTTATTTTGTTATGTTCTTGATTGTGTCCTTTATAAAGTTTTTTTGAGGCCATTTCTATTAGTTTTATCTACATTAAGGTTTATACTGTTAAAAATTGGATACGGTTTGATAAAATTGGTAAAATTTCAGAAAATCAAAGTCGGCCTTTACCGAAAAACGAAAACACAAAGACTCAGATTTCTGACTTTTAGTTATGTCAAAATATCTTTAAAATTCTATGCTAAAATTATAGTTAAAACGATTTTGTAAAACCCAGTGACCATCTTTGCCGAAATGTAAAATGGGTGCAAGGATTTGTCTCCAAAGTTTTAAAATCATGATCTAAAATTTGCCTATAGGCCTAATCATACGGCTTTAAATTTGTATAGGTTTATAAAGTTTCTTCAGTTACCATACATTGTAAAATTTTGATCAATAAGCTTGAAATATTACATAATTTTTGCAAACCACTTCTATCACAGGGGGCGAAGGGTGGGTGGGAGGGGGCTTTGTCCATTCTGCCCTGGACGCTTGCCATACCCCTTGTCTATCTGGTGAGGCCTTTTTACGCGCCTGGATAGGGTCTACTATCTTCAAGGTGTGTGGTGATGTGTCATTTTCAGTTTTAACATATATTTATAAAATCAAGAGTGTGTCGGGAGGGCGGATTCCATGACCCATTCCCTCTCAGCTTGGGGTTCCGTGTCAGCTAAACATTTATGGAGTATGTTCTATTAAAGGTTGAATTCTCGTCTGCTTCTCACAATAAGAGCGGGCACCAGGGTAGAACCACCGACCTCCCGTAAGCCAGTTGGAAGAATTCAACGTCCCGAATGAGGCTCGCACCAACATCGGTGAGGGGCATGTAATTTGGAGTGGAGTCTTGGAGTGGAGTCTGGAGTGATATCTTGGAGTGACCTTGGAATCTAATTTTGGAGTGAGATTTGGAGTCAAATCTATTTTTGTTTTTTCGTTCAAAGTTTGAAAAGTTTTTAAGATTAAAACCAGTGGTATTATTGGTTTATTGGTGAAATTTCAAAAGACGAAATAATGATTAACGTATGTTGCTGCTGCTGTTGCAAACTGCAATTAGACTGGTGATTGTTCATATGAAGAATCAAACTTAATATAACTTGAGACTGGTAGTTATGCTTTTGATTATGGGAATGATGATGATTTGTTTTGTATAAATATGTTTACAACAAAAACTATTGATTGTTGTATATGTCTTTAGGATGAAAATGTATATCTGTCATCATTATCATCATCATCATCGATATCCTGAAAAACAATTTATCACCCTTGACAGACAAAATAATCGGACGCTCTTAAGGAAAAAAAAAGATGTCCAAATTTCAATCATCTTTGTATATGTTTAACAACAATACAAACGCCTATAGTCTTCATCAACAACAATAACAACAACAAACCGGTACCTTCCGACCTCATCTGTTTTTCATCTTGTTCATCGGCAAAAACGTCGGTAAAACTAACGACAATAATTATGATATTGTTTGTTTGCCATGTTTATTATATGCTGTATGTGATATTGATAAAAGTGGTGGTGCTGACAGTGGTGATTGTGATGATGATGTTAATGATGTTTACGATGGAAATGATAACAATGATAATCAGGTGTTGTTGGTGGTGGTGGTGATGATGTGATGATGATGGTGAAGATGAAAATGTTGATGATGATATTGGTGATGATGATCTTGATGATGGTGGTGCTGCAGGTGATGATAGTGATAATTGTCGTTATGGTTGTGATGATAGTGATGCGGTTGATGGCAGTGGTGGTGGTGATAAAATTGTAGATGATGAGGATTGTTGTTGTTGTGATGATGATCATGATGATGATGATGGTGATTACATTATTCGAAATGATGTTTTTCATGTTTCAGCGACAATGTGTCAAAGCATAAAGAATTACATATACAAAAGCAAACACTAAAGAAATAATTGGTGTAACAACTGAAGTGTAGGAAATCACAAAACAGTTGACCCTAAACCCTTCCAATGGTCTCTTTTCCATATTAAGAGCAAATTTTATTTATTATTGCCTGTTATCTTTCAGGAATTTTTCTGATCAGAAGACATGGTAATAAAATCGGTGATAAAGGGGTTCTCAAGCATGCAGCAGTGGAATAATGCCATGACTTGCACTGATAAGCCAAGTGTGTTCAATGTATAATATAAATAAGGTTAATGTTTTCATGTATCCAAATTGATAAGATGTTTTTTGCGGTTGAGAAATGGAAATCTGATATCAAGATAATTTTGAAAAATTAAAAAGTTCCAATCATGAGCTTTCCAGTTTAATATTGATAAAATTACTAAAAGGACTTTTCTGATGCTGTTGTTAATGATGATGACGATTTTAAAGTTAAACCTAATATACATTCTTTACATTTAATTGAAGTATCACTTCAAAACAAATGTTTTAATTACACTTTCGTCATCACAAACATCAATAATTTTCATCAATAACAACAATAAAGATTAACATCATTATCATATGCATGTTATTCTTATTTCACTGACGACATTGTATTGAAAATATCTTTATCACTATCAACATCATCATCAAAAACATCATCAGCGTCATCATCATCATCATTATCAACATCGACAGCAGCAGCAGCAGCAAATAAAAAAATCAAAACAAAATCATCATAAAGAAGCAGCATAACTGTATGCCATTTTTTCCCCTCCCTTTCTCAGTTAAGATAAATAACAACATCATCATCATCAGGCGTAAAAAAATGTTTGTTTCCGGTATCCCGACCTACCCTACATTTTTGGCCCGACCCTAAATGTTTTTATGGCCTTGGAGAATATTTTTTTCAACTTTTTAACATTGACAAATGTAATATTAGCATACTTCGCATAAATATCATCATCAAATAACGCTACAAAAACTAACATAATCACCATCATCATCATCATCATCATCATCAGTAGCTTTGTCATTGCCAACAACATTCACATTCCACCACTTATCTTGTTTATGACCTTCATCATGACTGTAATCAATAGATCTGATATGAAAAAAAAAAACGAAACATGATTTTGACTCCATTAATTCACTCCAAGGTCACTGCAAAATCTCACTCCATGACTCCACTCCATGACTGCACTCCACGACTCCACTCCATATTTTGTCGTATGCCTTCTTCGATGGGCTTCAGTAACAGAAGCTTTACTTCCCCTCCGAGTCATTATTTGTTGTTGTTGTTGTATAATTCAGAACATGTGGTTTGATTTTATTCAAGTTTTTCTGAAATATATCCATAACTGGTTAAGGTTCATGAAAAGTGTTTGAGACCACCCCTTGGGTAAATTTTCTTTTTGGAAATTATACCAGACAGACCCATAATATTCATAACATATACATACGGAGTTGTTCAGAAGAAGTAGAAAATACTTTATATAGAGGTCACCTTGTTTGGTTATATGTATTTTTTCGTACAAAACATGTACTTCAACTGGGCCTGGCCTGGCCCGATGAGCCCAATTTTCGACTGGGCCGGGCCAGGCCAGGCCAGGCCAGATTTTATTGTACATAGAGAAATGAATGCCATAAAATCTAAATATACAATTACAGTAGCAGGCAGTATTAACCTGTATTGTTTACTTGCTGCAGGTCAAACAAAATGAGAAACCAATCATCTGGAGAATCATTAATTAGCCATCATTCATCTTATTTGAAATACAGATTTGCACTGAAGAAAATAGTGTAACTAAATGATAACTACCCATTTTTTCTGTGATTAAATTATTTAAAGTCAACTTTAACACTTGGTTTTAAAACT
Organism: Mercenaria mercenaria; assembly: GCF_021730395.1. Lineage (NCBI taxonomy): Eukaryota > Metazoa > Mollusca > Bivalvia > Venerida > Veneridae > Mercenaria > Mercenaria mercenaria. Next base: position 3,628,258 of record NC_069374.1, read on the forward strand.
AATGGCTAATTTCATTGATACGTTTACCTGCTGCAATATAACTGAATATTTGCATGCAGTGAATGCACCTCTTTGGGAATTGTAATTACAGGTTGTGTCCCTACTATCCTTAGCTGACCTCTTAACTGTTCAGTTGAACTTTTAATGTGTGTTTGGTTAAATTAAGCTGATGTTCAATTTATGGAAGAGTAATGAAAATAATATTCATTGTGGGACCTCTAACTCATTGCCAGGGTGTTGGCATTTTAGATTGTTCGGATATTTTTCTTGCACAAAAAATAATGGTGCATTGTGTTTATGTTATTTCTAAGTGATATATTTAACGCTAAAAGATGCTCTTGAGCCTGTTTCACAAAACTGTAGGATTTTTTTCACATACTTAGATCAATATAAAAACAGTCTTACAAAAATATTCAGTATTTGTATAACCTAAACTCCAAAATTTATTTATCGCTTCCCTGCATCATACTATCCAAGATCCTCGAACGGAGACAGCATTATTTTATAAATTGAAAGTTGTTGTCCGTTAGTATTGACAGGTGCCACTCATTAATCTTCGCCAATATTTTCGGACGTTTTCTTTATTTTACACCATATTTGTAACCTGAAAATATCTAAATTGACCAAAATAACATGCATAGTTTACCAATGGCACAGTCGCGTAGTGATAAGTTCTCCGACTTTCACGCATGTTTACCGTGGGTTCGATTTCAATTCAGATTGTTTTCATTAAATCAATATAATGTCATTTTATTGATACTGTTTTTATTCTTACAACATTTTATGGTAATAACTTGTATGTAGAAGAATGTCAAATACTTGTGTATTTCTTTCAATAAATGAACAATAAATCACGATAAGTGACAATATTCCTGCATGCTAAGTTTACAGATGAAATTTAAAAAAAAATGATAATGAAAATGGTCCAACAGGTGTCTCGAACTCACAGTCCCGAAATTGGTATCCGAACGTTTTGTCAGCACAACTATATCTGCATGTACGACCTGGCGGTAAAGAAATGTTTATATTTTATTTGGTTTTCAATATTTGTATTTTTATTTATGTTTGGGCACAGAAAATTTATTTACGGAAGCATATTCTTCAGTGGTAGTTCAATAATTTCGGACAATACTAAATAATCCTCAATACTATTGTAGACAAAATAATAATAATTAGTTAGGTTTTTCAACTGGGGGAAAACCAAGCCACCAGTCAAGAGTCAATTGAGGTGGAGATCCCCTGATAATAGTTATAACAATTGATCAGGCATCACCTTTAAATTAGACTTAATAGTTATGTTAGCTACAGGCTTATTCCCAGGTGTATAATTTTACAGAGTGGGAATTCAAAATGTATTTATATAATGTCTGAAATATCCAAACTTATTCCTCAATTAATAAGTTCAAAAAGTCAGATTTTAAAGATGTTATAGAAATCACTTTCACCTTTTACAAAATTGAAATCTATGGCCTGGTCCGACCCAGTCGAAAAAAGGGCTCATCGGGCCAGGCCAGGCCAGGCCAGAGATTAGAACATGCCCTTCAACTGTCCACATTATATTTTGTACAAAATATCAAACTTCTTTTTCAAACTTATTTTTTCTCTAAATTTGTTTTTGTTGTGTGTCTTACATACTTATCTAGGTACTCCGGGAAATGAAAAATAGTTTACTTTTATATTTGTTGAAATACTGCAGTTTTTTATGAGTTTGACAGCTCTACTTTCACTTTCATTTTGCAATGTTTGCATTTTTTTTAAATATACTTGGTTTGTAACACTTTCAACCCCCGGAGTACCTGGACAAACATGTTAGACACACAATGATATGAAAAGTAATGACAAAATACTTTTGAAAAAGAAGTTTGATATCTTCTACAAAATAGAACATGAACAGTCAAAGCCCATGTGATATAAGACAAAATGTGTTGTCCAAAAGGGAATAACCTGTCTAAATAGTTTCTTCTATTTATTATCAACAATTTAGTGTATTTTTTATGATAGACCAAGGCCTATGCGGCGTAAAAAACTAAAACAAAAATTCACCCGAGGGGTGGTTTCAAAAGACTTTACTTGAACCGATCTCAGTATAATCAATCTAAACTTCAATTTAAAATTCAACCTAAATAACAGGGGCTATTTAGTCTGAAAGCAGTTTTTTTGCATGCAAAAGAAAGATAAATGTTTACTGTAATCTGGTCTACCGTATTCTAATGCATTTACATTACTTGATCATGTATAACATCACCGATCATCCCACAATCCATTGAGTTTAATATAAATAACATACATCTCTCAGCATTTAAAATGAACCTCATTCTTAAAATAGACCCAGAATGTGCTATTAATTTAGTGTCATTATATGACAGACATGCTTTATCATTACGCTGTGAAACATGTAAATATTATACTGTATAGCCGCTTTAACTGTATTCAGCTGGTTTGACCTCGCTGATAATGTGTAAATAGTGGGTGAGGTTTTTTGGGAAACACGCGCGCTAGCGCGAAAGAGATTCATTTTATTGATGTGAGTATTAATTGTTTAGGAGTCATTTTGTGGATTGGTTATTGAAATGAAGATTGATATCTTGGAGGTTTGTGACATAGTAAGTGTACTAAATTGTTTTATTATAGTGACATACGTGTAAACGGTAAAAGTTATACACAACTAGGTCATATAGATACGATATAAAAGCCACAATTATTATTAAAATCTACAAATATACAACAGGTTAAAGCATACGATAGCAAAAATTCCATCTAGGGCACATCTATGTAATTATATAGTGATCATCTTGTAAAATTTTGGTTGCAAATTATTTCTGTTTAAGGTAACTTGACATGAACAACCAAGATGGCGTCACGAAATTAGGGTTGGTCACATTATTTACCTCTATAGACAATATGCTGCTACAGAGGTCTAAAGATTCATTTTAATCATTTAACACACACATAAACAATTGTAAAAATGCATTTAATTCTTAAAACTATAAAATCAAATGTTTGAATATGTCCTTCAGATGCTCCACCTATGAACAAAAGAATTTATCCTCTGAGTTTTATGCTATTTGCTCTGGAATTTCATCAGTAAATTATAAATTTCAATATTTTGTTGCACATAAATTCAGTAACAAGGGGCTATGCAGTTTCAAAAATATGTTTATTGTAAAACTCACCCAGTCCTATGAATGGAAAATAAACCAAAACATAGCTGATTTTAGGTATATTACATTATTTTTATGACTCTTCATGTTCAAATGAAGAAATCCTTATCTAAACTGTCTCTATATTTTTTGGGAAGCAACAGAAAATCAAGAATATGTACTTTATCAATTACATTAAACATATATTAATTTAGTATGGCCTAAGATCCATGCTTTCCATGAGATTTCCATGCAAGTCAGTAAAGTTTTGACATTGAGGGTTATTCAAACAGTAGCAAACACATTTGAACTAGGACACAGATTGAAAAGATTGTAAATGTTTTATAAAATTTAAATAGAAACAATGTAGAATTACTAAGAAATGAACACATCACTCAAAACTCTTAATATGTGAGGATGTAAAGTCTCAGAAATAAGAACAAAGTAAACTTACATTTACTTTGAATTTTTTTAACGACCCTCATACTGCCAGCAGGTTTCAACATTTTAGGGTGTAAAATATAGAAATTTATAATTTACTGATGAAATTCCAGAGCAGATAGCATAAAACTCAGTGGATAAGTTATTTTGTTCATAGGTGGAGCACCTGAAGGACACATCCAAACATATGAGGATATAAATTATTTTCAGTTTGGATACATAACTTTTCCGCAAAATACGCACAAAAATTGACTAGATTTCATGGTGAGTTTCAGAACATTTGATTTTATATTTTTATAAATTAAATGCATTTTTACAAGTGTTTATGTGTGTGTTAAATGATTAAAATGCATCTTTAGACCTCTGTAGCAGCATATAGTCTATAAGAGTAAATAATGTGACCAACCCTAATTTCGTGACGCCATCTTGGTTTTCCCTGTCAAGTTACCTTAAAAAGTTGGTCATCAGTGTGCGGAACCCCAGGATCGGACACAAGGACAAGGCCATTCAACCTTATTGACAGTCCGTATCCCCCCGTTTAATCAGGGAGTTAGTGGCGCAGTGGTTAGCAGTTTGGACTACAACGCCAGCGCTCCGGGTTCGATTCCCGGACCCGGATCGAATCCCGGTTGCGGCTGATATCCTGACTAGTATTTAGTGCTGGGTGATTTACTTTAATTTGGTACTGTATCCAAAAGTATCGGTCTAGACTTGATGCTGGGGAGGTAGATGACGCCTGCCGTGAGCTCGGCTGGAAATAAGTTGTTCCATCCATTCCAGGTGGTGACTTTCGTGGACAAGAAACTTTACTTATTTATTAAGCGCCCCTGGGGCGTTACATTTTGCACCAAGTGTGCGTTTATTTCTGTACCAAAATACAAAAAAAAAAAAACACTAAAAATTTGAAAAAGAACTATGTTGTTTTATACTGCCTAAAATGTCAAGTAAGTATGTACGCTGACATAAATTGTTAAATTTTCAGTTTAGTAAATACGGCAATAAGAATATACTGGCTATACACATTTGACCCGGTCAATCCATTGCCACATGCTGCGTGAATTTGTTACGCATAATTAGAGGGTCGCAATGGGGTTTGTTTTCACATATTGACCATGCATTCCAAGGTAACGATAACATTTAGTTGTTGACATGTAAATTTGCTGATATATGTATTGTCCGTAAGTATTGACCAGGCACTCATGAATATTCCGTATGCTTCCGTAAATTATTTTTCGGTGTCCGAACCCAAACAACGATATAACTATTGAAAAGCCAATTATATACCGTCATGTATCTAGTGCAGATATAGCTGTGCGGACAAAGCGTTTTGCCAGTAAACTCAGGGTTGAGTGTTCGAGCCCTCTGTCTGCCCAAATTGTTTTTTTTTTATTTTATCTGTAAAAGACGGAAGCTTGTCACACTTACCATGATTTATCAACGAAATACTCTTCTGTTGATTACCGTTCTTCTACATACATAAAAGAGTTATACAAGATGTCGTTTAAAATCTTCAGGACCGGACAAGCATTCATTCATTCATTCATTCATTCATTCATTCATTCAACGGACAATTCAAGGAATTTTTGTTAGCGACACAAAATGCAATGTTTCATGAAAAAATATATAATCATAGATTCAAATACAAACACAAGGAATCATATTTCAAAAAAATGGTTAGAAAAGAATTCGAACCCATGGTAATGTGTTTCCAAGTCGGAGAGCTTACCACTACACCACTGTGCCGTTGGTTCTCTAAATTGATTATTTTGATAAATCTAGATATTTTTAGGACACGAATATCACGTAAAATAACGAAAACGCCCGAAAATATTGGCGAAGATTAATGAGTGCCAGGTCAATACTTACGGACAATATATATATTTATTTATTTAAGTCTCATCCACTTAAATTTATACAGTAGATACATGTAAAAGCATATATACATAAAGTAAGATAAAAATGTAAATGGTCGTTCTATTTAAGAATTATAAAAGACTGTTAATAACGACAATATTATAATATCACATATTTATAATAACATTTATTAAAAGTTAGGTTACCACTGCTAATCTATTACTAAAAACTGCCATAAAATACACACTTTTAAAACGCTCACTTCGAAAACTGCCTCTAATGAGCATTATAAGAAAATAAAAGTCTGAAGACATCAAATATCAGCCCTTTATCTCCCTTACACAATACACCATCAATTTGCCAAATGTTCAAATATATCCTGTTCAAGAATCATGAATGCACTTTGTTTTGCTAACTATAATATAGGAGTTGTGTTCGCCCTAACGCCCTCGTGGTCCCTATGCATCTGAACTCTAACCGTGGTAAATCAGACGATAAACCACTCGAAGGCCTTGATTATTTGTTAAATATATACCCGTATGTTGTTCTTTACTACCGAGCGTCCAGCTAAGGCAATTATAATGTGGTACCGTAACTGAGTACAACAAACTAAGTTTAGTTTTAAATCTTTTAGCTTTCCGGCTTCTTCACGGTTCCAATTTAATTAGAGTTATTGACACAGTACTTTTGGTCAAAAGTAGCACTCGTCCTACAGAACGAGTACTCCAGCAAATACTATTTCGCCCGGAGGGGATACGGGCGGGCAAGTGGATTTGTCGAGCCCTGTAATGACTTGTCAAGAGAATAGTTTGGTTACTTCAATGGATGTGGTTTTGTTTTCAAGGTGATACCTTGATAACTAACTGGTGAATTCATGTTCTAATCTCCGGTCTGGTCTGGCCCTATGAGCCTTCAAACTTCAAACTTTATTTTTCAATTACCGAATTTTATCAAACTTGGGGGAAATAAATATAAAATTTGAATATAGAATCATTACTAGACCAGACAATATTACCCTGTAATCGCTGCTAGTCAGACAGAATGAGATGCCAGTCTTCTGGAGAATCATTAATGAAATATCATTCATCTTAAGCACGATTTCTAATTTCGGACGCCACTAACCAAACGAGAAGTACTCATTTTTCTGTTATCAACTCCCACATTTAGTTTTAAACATTATGGCTTATTGTATTAATTATAAATAATTTACTTGATGTAATATGACAGCATTAAAATAGAATACAGGCAGCGAATACAGTCTCTCTGGGACTTGTAATTACAGATATTTAGCTGACCTTTTAACTGCTCTGTTGAACTTTTAATTCAGAAATAATTTATAGCAAAAGACTGTTTTAACATTATTTATGCACGATGGGCGGTTATACGTCGGGCGTAATATTTGCACGAGGGCGCAGCCCGAGTGAAATTATTTGTACGACGTATTACCGCCCGAGTGTATAAATAGTGTTAAAACATTTTTTTTTTTTTGCTATAAATTATTTCGATTTTAATATACTTTCAATCTAGAACAGTAGTAGATAAAATATAGAAGCGCTCTTTTTTGGTCGCAACAAAAACTTTGACGTCACCGCACGTTAACGTGACGTCATTCTAGCGTAACAGTGTTTTAACAGAGACAAGCATATTAGAATGATTGATAAGCTTAATCAAACTGATGTTCCATTTGAATGCTGGTAATAATAATTATCACTGTGGGGTCCCTTTAAGGTTAGAATATCAGTATTTGGGATTATCTGTCAGATATTATTCTTTATTCATCAAAGTTTTCTTTAAGCTCGCCATGAAAAAGTCACCCGAGCTACCGTGATACACCTCCCAATCCCCATTCCCCATTTCTCACGGCGTCATGTGTAAACTCGAAAGAAGCTCGTACCTCGGTAACACATAACACAATTGAATAAAAATGCATTTATACCTTCTCAATAATATTTCCAACTAGCTGACATAGGTTCTATAAACCTTGCTTTCGGTTTAATATAATTATGCTCCTATTTGTAACAAGCCCGTGTCTTGAAGCATATCCCGTCCCTTTCCACCAGCCTATCCCACCAGCCAATCTCTGGTTTTCCTGGATCCCCTTCCACACATCATACTATCGCAGATCCGCTGATCTACGGAGATAAAATTTAGTGCAGGCGGTCACATGTCAAGACTAATTCTTCAGTTGATATTTACCTTAGTGTTTTGTTGGCTGCCATGTAAGTTACGATGTATTTTTAGCTCGACTATACGAAGTATGGAGAGCTATCCTACTCGACCTGGCGTCGGCGTCGGCGTCCTTCCACGTCCGCACTTTGGTTAAAGTTTTGATGCACTTTCTCTTTATCGTTGTTATTACTTGGTGGATTTACTTCAAACTTAAAATGATTGTTCCTTATCATCACCCACGTCATATGGCGCAAGGGTCATAACTCTGGCACCAATATGTCTAGAATTATACCCCCTTTACTTGAAATTTCAGGTTAAAGTTTTGGTGGACTTTCAATTTATCACAGTTATTACTAAATGGATTTGATTCAAACATATAATAGTTGTTCAACATCATCACTCACATCATATGACACAAGGGATATAACTCTTGCACCAGTATTTCATGAATTATCCCCCCTTTTTACTTAGAATTTCAGGTTTTCAAGTTTTGGTGCACTTTTGCTCTATCTCAGTTATTACTAAATGAATTTGATTTTGATTTAAACTTAAAATAGTTGTGCCACATCATCTCCCATATCATTATATGACACAAAGTCCATAACTCTGGTACATGTACCAATATTAAATGAATTATCCCCCCTTTTGCTTAGAATTTCAGGTTAAAGTTTTGATGCACTTTCACTCTATCTCAGTATTACAAAATGGATTTGATTCAAACTTAAAATAGTTGTTTAACATCATCACTCACATCATATGACATAATGGTCATAACTCCTGCACCATTATTTTATGAATTATCCCCCTTTTTACTTATAGTTTCAGATTAAAGTTTTGATGCACTTTCACTCTAAATTAGTTATTTCTGAATGGATTTGATTCAAACTTGAAATAGTTGTTCCACCTTATCACCTACATCATATGACACAAGGTCCATAACTCTGGCACCAATTTTCATGAATTATGCCCCCTTTTACTTAGCATTAAAGGTTAACTTTGATGCATTTTCACTATATCTCGGTTATTACAAAATGGATTTGATTCCACATGACACAAGGTGCATCACTCTTGCACCAATTTTTCATGAATTATGCCCCCTTTTTGCGAAGAATTATACCTATTTGATGTTTTGATACACTTGATCCTTATCTCTTATTACTTAATACTTTTGACACAGACTCGAGCTATTATCCAAATTGAATATTTCATCCACATTGGAGTCATTAAACACTCCAGTGACAGCTCCAGCTTCATCAAATGTGCCCAGTTTCACTATCCAGCATCGAAATAGTCGAGCGCGTTGTCTCCTGTGACAGCTCTTTTTTGATAAATAGTTACAAAATAAATGAAAATAATAGGTTAGGTTGTTCAGTTTTGGACACCAAACCAAGTTTATATGAATTGTCAAAAACTTGGCTCATCGGGCCACACCAGGCCAGGCCAGTTTGTAGAACATGCCATGATGTGCTGATGCCACTTTGCCACTTGATGCTTTCATTTAAAGTTTTAGAGATGTATACATTTATTTTCTCCTGTTTGGTAACAGCTTGCCTTGCGCCTCCACTTTGCGAAATAAAGCACAGTCAAGTGTTGCTACTTCTTAAATGGAAAAAATCTCCTTTCCTACCTAACAAATGTACCTGTTTGTCGATGGAGAACACTTTAAAACAAAGAACAGAGCCTTGGATAACATCTAAAATTTTAGATGTGATAATACTTTGGGATTCTTAGTAACATAAGTTTAGGAAACATGGAGGCCGTAAAGATAATTCATCTTTTTGTAGACATAGAAATATGGTGCAAAGAGAAGTCAAACATGCAAATTCAAGCTACTTTTCAGATCAAAATGAATGAAAATTTTGAGCTGGCTAAAGGTGTACATTCATACAACACAAGAGGAAAACTGTACAATTTTAAAGTACCAAAAAGCTTTGGTAAAGAAAATACATTTTTTTAACATCACCATCAAAGACTGGAATTCTTTACCAAACAGTATTAAGTCAATAGAAAAATAACAACTCTTTAAAACAAATGTTAAGAACTATCTACTTTATTCTGCAAATAAATTAAATACTTACGAACTGTTCAGAAGACACACATATCTGTTACATATAAAGTACTTTAAAATATAAGATTTTTAACAATATTGTGTATTGTCTTTAACATACTATGAAAAAATGATAGACACTTCTAATTTCGAATATCTAAATTATTTATCGTTAGTTGCTCTTGCAACATTATAATATTACGTTACTTCTTTTGAATTTTTATATTACCAATAATAAGTGTAATATTTTTGGACCCCATTGGAAATAAGCTTTTGAACTTTCATGGGCCATCCTAGGTTATTACACACACGCTTTTGCATAGTCTTTCTACAAATCTAGTCTTGAAATAACATTAGAAATTGTTTCTATGGTGTATTCTTAATCATACTATGTAACAGATATAAAGAATATGATTGGGTATAACTTTCTTTTCCAGATACCTATGATATTAATTTAATTGTAATAATTTTTGTTACCACTATCAGAGTTTTTAGACACAGTGATTTAGGCATTTTATTCTTGCAATGTTATTTTAATAATTTGCAATATCAAATGTTTTAAGTACAATAACTGTTTTACTGAAAATGTCTGTGCTCATAATTTGTAAATGTGTGTTTTCAACCTGAATAAATATCTATCTGTTTATCTATCTTTTGTTTTAGGTATTGCCAGATGCCAGATTTATTGTTATCTTACTAAACGTTTTATTGGTTGACCAATGTAATGGCTTCGTTAGTACCACCAATTAAGGATAAGGAGTTCGTGAATTGGCTAAAAGGTGCTCTCGCCGTGCTTTTCACAAAAGAAGGATTGGACGACTTTGTCCGTGACGAGCTAACAAACTTTCAAAAGGACCTCTTGACAGCAATTTGCCAAAACAAAGCTTTGCCTGCTGGAACCGGCTGTAACTCATGTACTACAGAAAATGTTCTAGACTGTCCGACACAAAACTTCTGCTCGAAAAGTCGATGTAAATTACATGATACAGGTCAGTCAGATAGACGACCTAACCAGCCATGTTCCAACGGACTATGTCAAGATATTCGGGACTTTATTCGACGTGAACACAGATATAATGGACCATCTTGGAGTAATGATGCCTTTGAAATCGCAAACTGCTACATGCCTCCGGATGGTTATTCAGGTGTGACTAGACTTGAAGATACTGATTTCAATGGTACTTTGGCTGTCATCATCAACAACAAACGTTTCCAAAACAAAATGGCGGCTCAGCTTAATCAGTCGAACAATGTCTGCATTCAGGTAAATAGTAACCACATTCTATAAGCCACTCAGTATATCTTCATAAAATCGCAGATTGCAATGAGAAGAATTTAAAAGCCAATGCTCTGTCTTGAACAACTGTAAAAAAACTATACACTTACCTTTACACAGTTTTATATTCAATCATAATTTTAACTTTTAGCCACTGAAGAAAACATAGGGTAATGAATCCTTAGGCTATACATTGACTTGGCGCAAAAAGTGTTGAATCTGTGTAGTTTATTGTAAATCCAGGCTTTACATACTGATATTCAAATTTACCATATTTATACAATTATGTCCTATTATTCGAGGAACATTTTTTTATGTTTTAAAGATAAGATGTATTTTGAAACGCAATCATAAATTATCCCCGTTATCTTGATATTAAATGTACCTAAGATGTTATTCTCACCTGCACTACCGGGCCAATGTGTGAAATCTGTTTAATGTGTGTAATATGTCAATTTAATGGTATCTTTTAATTACGTCATACGAAAAAAAATGTAACATCATAATTAACTAGAGCTGCTTTTGAGAAAAGATTCAAATATCTTTCACGAGCATGACAAGTGAACACAGATGCAATATTTTCACGGGTGGCGTAGTCACGAGTGAAATTGTAAGATATATATTTCAGATTTTCACTGTGTAAATTCCAGATATTTCACTCTAATATTTCGATAATTCATTGGAAAAAAATGTAATACGAATATAATTAAAACTGAATCACTGATCACAAATATCTTGATCAAAATGAAAAGCGTCCTGTTACCCTGCTTAATTTCTAAAAGGACTAGTCCCATCATTTGTTTTTGGCAATACCACTTATTATTCAAAGGGGTGTCCACTGAAAATTTACTCAGTGCAGTCCATAATCAGCATTTGTCACGTTTTTCTTTTCTTTTTAATTAGTGTTACAAAGGGAAATGACCTCGGGCAATATCGATTTCTTTCTCTGCACAATTTGTCAGCTTGACATAAGGCCAGTGTCACTCGCTGCTATTTTCAGTATATCGTTTTTACCTATTTGATAGGCACGGGAGGTAGGTCGTTTAATACGGCATTCGCCGGATTTAAACCTCACCGACTCAGAGCTGATGCAATACATTGACATCTTTATGGACCTTTTGTCCGATTTAAAATACCTGGTAGCTGATCGAAAAGCACAGGAGGCAGTGGATAAACTAAATCAGGTAAAACAACAGAAATTACTAAAATTTGTTTTTGTGTCCATCTTTTTGTGGGGATTGGGGGCGAGCACTTTGATATGCCCTTGTCCGTTCGTTCGAGCGTCCGTCTGTCCGTCCGACTTTATGTCATGCACATCCCAACAAGTATTTTCCTATCATAGGAGTGTCGATCAGCATGGGAGTTGTTCTTCTGGTGATTTATTTTGGATTTAACTGGGCAAGACTAGAGTTATGTCTCTCAATTTTGTAAAACATATACATAGCATAAAAGTTTGTGTCGGACTTATCTTTAAAAGGATTTGACCTAGGGTCATAATACATTACTGGAATATTGTTGAACATGTGAAGTTGAACGTTTGGAATTTCATTGAGCCAGACTTGAGTTATGGCCCTTGCCTTAGTCAGAATATGCTAAAAGGGCATACACGTTTCTCAAAAGTATTTGACATAGAGTCACTAAATCTTATAGGATTATTATTGAGCATGTGAAGTTGTGTAATTGAGTTTTGTTTGGGATTGCTCTTTGTCAGCTGAGAGTTATGACCCTTGATTTGGTAAAAAGTTGCATAAAAAGTTTCGTTTCTGTCTCAAAAATGTATTTGACCAAGATTCATAAAACATTAGAGGATTGTTATGTAGCAAATGAAGTTGTGCATCTGGTATTCTGTTTGGGGTGCCATTCGGTCATGGTCATTGACTTTAGTGAAAAATACAAATAAAGTGCTTATACTCATTAAGTTCGTATTGCACAATTATATCTTAAAATATTTGACCTACATTTATGAAACAATGTAGGGAATTTATTTAGCATGTGAATTTGTGCACAGTTCTTTTGTTTTCTTTTTATTGGGATTTAACTCTGCAAGACCAGACGCATTTACGACATTAATGTTCGTGCCCCGCATATTTCAAAATGTATTTGACCTGGAGTCATGAAACTTTATGGGACTTTTTTCTAGACATTAACATATGATAAAGAAATAAATATATTGATATTAGTATGGTGTAGCAAGAAAAAATACAGTTTCTTTTATCAACATACCCATTGGGAAGATTTTTTTATAGACTTGGTAGTGTCTGGAGGAAAAATTAATATAAATCCTCATGTTGCCCTCAGTTTTTCCCACTATTCCAACATATTTACCAAAGACTCCCCGACCTCCCCCCCCCCACCCCCCCCCCACCCCCACCCCCTCCCACGCACACACACAAACGTATACTGCTTCGACAAAAGTAAATAAGAGATCTGTTTTGTTTTGTGAGGAGAATATTAAAATGTTTTGTTACATGTGTAATCTGTGCTCTGTCAGCAAAAGATAAAACGGCCACGATATGCGCGTAAAAGTTGCGCATTAGCAACCCCTTGAAAGGTCTCGAAGATGACCTTGCCTGAAGAAAAGGCTTTTTTCGTATAATGATTATATGAGCATATCTAATGTAATAGGTATTTCAACAACAACACGTATTATGTATAGTTTTTTTTATCTCATCAACGTTTCGGCTAACGCCTTCATCAGGATAATACACATACAAATATAAACAACGGACGTGACGTAAAACTGATAACGTAACGTCAAATGGCGGGAAAACGTTAATCAAAATATCAAAATGCAAATGCATATAATTATATACATATAATTAGTACAAGGTACTATCCCGGATATGAAAATACCCAAAATTTCCTATAGGAAGATTACATAAAAAAGCGGCGATAGGAAAAAACGGAATAGTACCCAGAGTATATGTGTAAATGTACAACTGCACATGCATAATATTCATGAATTTAATCTATTGTAAATAGCAGTTTTGAATTTAATCCTTCCGGACTTTTTGTTTTTAGTTTATGGATCCAGAAAGTTTCTTTACAGAGACGGTCAATATTATTTTTCACAATATCAATCGGCATAAATGAGAAGTCATTCATACAATGATTATTTGCATTAAAGTGTGTAGCAACATTGGAAGAGAATGCAGAGTCAATGAAATTACATATATCAAATTTGTGGCTGTTCATACGTTTGGAAACAGGTTGCATAGTTTGTCCAACATACTGCATGTTGCACTTTTTGCATGTTATTAAGTACACTACGTTTTTAGTTTGACAGTTCATGTTGTGACGTAAATTGAATGTCTCCTTTGTAACGTGACTCGTAAATGATGTCCCAGTATTAATACGCAGGCAATGTGAACAACGGTTTCTTTTACAACTTTCAGATGCACAAATGTTCGTACTGTTAGTCGTAAACTCTGAGCTTATCAAAAAGTCTTGCAGATTCTTAGGCCGATTATACGCTACAGTAGGTTTGTACGTATTATGCACAAAATTAACACCTTTGTTATTTGATAACTTCAAAAGATCCCAGTATTTATTAATTGAACGGCCAATATTTGGTAACGACGGATTATATACCACTGTGAATGGGAGTACATTTTTCTTGTCTCTGGTTGAGGAATTTAGTGCGTCACTTTGTGTCATATGTGATACTTTTTCAAAAGCTGCATCTATCACAGATTTAGGATAATTTCTGTCTAAAAAGAAGTCACGTAATTCATGAAGTGATGAATCAAATGAATCGTCGTCCGATATAATTCTCCTATAACGTTTGGCCTGGCTGTAAGGAATTCCGTCCTTGCACATTTTCGGATGACATGAAGTGTAGTCGAGATACTGATGGTTGCTTGTTTCTTTCACATAAATATCTGTTTCAATTTGAAGCGAATCGCTTTTCGATACTTGAACATCCAAGAAGGAAACGGATTTATTCGATATGGTGTGAGTAAACTTAATATTCGGATGGAAACTATTTATTTCATTGATGAATGAATGCAGCTCGTCAAGCGAATGATCCCATATCATAAACACATCATCAAGAAACCTTAACCACAGTGTTGGTTTGATGTTTTTTTTTTTCATATCTAATGTAGAAATTGTTCATTTCAGTTAAAATTAAACACGCTTACTATAACTACAGCCGACATTACAACGGTTTTAAATAGTGCAATCAAAGAAAAGCAACAAGACGCATTGGAAGCCATCAAAGAGGATACTAAGGAAGCCATAGAATGCATTCAAGAAAAGGCAAAAGCATCTATTCAACACTTGATGAATGTTAAAGACTCAATAACAAATGTAAAAACATTTACTTGCGCAAGTTTGAATAGGATCACCGCATCAAAACGATCGTCTATTAGCGAAATCAAGTGTGAAGCGAAAAAGCAGAAACAAGAAATAGAAAAAACAGGTGCAAAAGAAAGGGAGAAATTAAAACAAGGTAACGTTGTTACAACTGATATCGTTGAATATATCTATATCTCTAATTAGTTATTCTCAAAGTAATATTGCCGCAGTATTATTATGATCATTTCCACAGTTATGATAGGAAAAAATCGAATAGTTTGCTTCCAGCAATTTTCTTGGAATAATTGGATTGAGGAATGGCTGTCGTTAAAATCACATTGCTCTGGTCGGCGTAGTTACTTTTTGAATCAAGTAGATCTGTACCCTATAAGATTTACCTAGGCATGACGTTTACCTGGTTATGGATGTGTTTGCGACTGCAACTTGAAACTGGTGAGTTTGCAGCAATGTTTTTCATCACACAGAAGACGTAGTTTTTCTTCTTTGAAAGTATCTTTACTGTAAATCATGTCTATGTCTACATTCAAGAACAAATGAAAAACGTCCTTTTTGTCTGGTTCAAAGCACAATTTAAAATAATGATAGAGCCCGTCAGCTTAGCTCAATTAGCTCGATGGGGAGAGCGTTGGTCTACGGATCGCGGGATCGTGAGATCGATTCCCAGGCGGGGCGTATGTTCTCCTAGACGATTTGATGAAAGACATTGTGTCTGAAATCATTCGCCCTCCACCTCTGATTCATGTGGGGAAGTAGCAGTTACTTGCGGAGAACAGGTTTGTACTGGTATAAATCCAGGAACACTGGTTAGATTAACTGCCCGCCGTTACATAACTGAAATTTTCAGTCTTCAAATTATAGTAATTGTTATTCATAACAATTATTTATGTCGATATTGTTTGTGAATGATACACTAGATATCAAACTTGTGAACTTTCACAATTTTACTGCTCTGATAATAACCGCAGTTAAAATATCATGTTGTTACCCTGTCATTAATTACTAATATTGTGTGTAATATTGAAACAGAGAGCAATAAAATATGATTAAATTAAACTAAACTCAATTACTAGGGGTGACAAATACAGTTCTTCGCTTTGTGTCTTGGTGATTACCGATTCAAGGTGATATTTAAACAATAAAGCAGTCAGATTTTATACAAATAAGTTCCTTTCATTATTTAAAATGCACAAACTGAACTGTCTAATTGAAACATGAGCAGTTCCAACCTGTTAAATGTAAAACCACACTCTGACGCGAATTGGTGGCTTGAAATAACACATTATTTTTACGTACATACTACGCATCGCAGAGCTACAACACCTTGAACAAGGGAGTTTTATAAAATGTAGTTGACCTTTAAATAGTCCAGACATGATGACATAGATATAACTAGCCTCACATTACTTTTTATATAATGTTGAATAGTATACCGTTTTGACCAGGTCAACAGACATCACGCGATGGTGAGTAATCTGTTAATACATGTTTGGCCTGGTCAGCAGATCATAAAAGTTCCGAATAAGGTATATCAAGTATAAACTAGTTTGTATAAACATACATGAAGGAATATAGTTGAAAACTCTTTTCCGATAAGGTTTTTACAATGCATTGCATTTAATCCGATTCATAAGAAACCCATAAGAGTAGTAAAATGGGCAGGAAAGTTAATAGAATGTGTACGTTGATCAGGTGTTTTTAACTTAAAATAAGATATATTTTAGTCGGTAGGAAGGCTTTTACAGATTAGAAAGCCATTAATATATAGTACCCAAAACTATAACAGACTTCTGAAGGACCATCTGATAATTTTTATTGATGACCAGTAATCATTATTGTCACAATGAGTCATGCCTCTCAGGTTCTGAAACACCTTAGAGTATGACTAGTTTGGCCGATAAATCAGTGGTGGACAAATCTTTAACATTATGATAACATTGCAATTGTAATAGTGACAGTGAAGCAGTTTGTATCCTGATGGTTTTGAAACTTACTTCGTCCCACTTAGCCGTTTATATGTGTATGTATAAAATATATTGAAATTATGCACTGCGTGGTTGTTCATATTTCGTGAAATCTTAAAAGTACCTGGTGTACGTCAATGTTCTCTAAACGATAAAAGACATTGACATCCGCATGATATTCATTGCTACAGATTGAAACACTTATTTACACGGCAGGTGCTTTACACGCGTGACGTATACGGCGTATGTTCTATATATCGTACCGAAAGTCAAATATATTGACCATTGATCTTTGTTGGTTCTACCCATATACTAATAAACTTTGATAATGTGGCAGTTGACCTAAATCCAGTCGACACTGTTTAATTTCCAATACAGGTAAATCCAATATTTGCTTTACAATGGATCTATCACGGAATATCTTTGAACATCCCTGGACTTTTTGGTCTCAACTGCCACATTATCAAAGTTTATTAGTACGTACTAGTTTCTGTTTCGTAGCTCAATTAATAGTGCTATATACAATATAAAGTTCCTGCCAGTTATTCATTCTGCATAGTGCCTGTTACATAACTTCTAAATAGTGATTTGTGTCATAGTTGCAGGCGAACTACCACAACGTGAGATAAAGATCCAGGCAACACATACTACAAGCAGACGAGAAGAACTCGAGGAGAGTAAGTAATACTCTGTCAAAAGTGTTAATTAGAGCATAACAAAATCAACTAAATGTACCTTCTGTAATATGCATTTTTATTTAGATTCAAAAATTGTACTCCAGTTGCTTCATATTTTAAATTATTATTATGTAAATGTAGTTCGGTAAAGTTAGTGCTGAAATAGAAATTTGGAATTCATTTTCGAAGTAAAGGGGAAAAGGAAACCTTTTATTTGTGACGAAAAACAATTTGAATTTCCCAACAGCTCTTGTTCGAATTAATGTAAGTGCAACAGATAAAAAGAACACCGAAAATTCAGTAGGCTCTGGACTGTCAAGCCAGCTGTTGGTTTGAATCTCAGATAATAAAAGGTCGAGTTTTGTGTTTGCTTAGGTGAATATCAAGTGGGATTGTTTAAATGCCGAATTTAGAGGTGGCAATAAATTTTCAGCCAAATCTTTTCAGCTATGATATTGAATTATTTTTAGATATCAAGATCTGAGCTGTCTTAGCTCCAAACATGCCGACATCTAGTAGACTAAAATTCAAAGTTTACGGTTTAATCGAAATTAAGTTTTTAAGATATTACACATTTTTTTGTGACACTATCTCACTTTATTACATACTGTCTCAAAAAAAAATATCAGCCGCAAACATATTGTGTTTGAATATTCGTATATCAGAAACTATTTTGGTATTTTAAAGTTACTATAAAATCTATGAAAAGAGGCTCCACGTGCTTTACAACATCCAAATACCTAAAATTATAGTTCATTTTCTCCTTGTCAATCTAACCACATAAGACAATTCATACAACACTAGGGAGGAATTAGAAACAAAAAATTTTTTTGAAAATTTCACCTCAGCCACTCTGTTAAAGGTCAAATGTAGAATGTGTGGTTTTCAAAAAACGCATGTGTTTTGATAAAATTGTAACTTGAATGTATTTTTTATTTGAAAAGGAAATTCTTCAATTTTCACGAAACGTACAGGATGTGTGTACGGTATAGAAGATCTCAGTTTATTTCAATTTCTGGAAATATCGCTTATGTAACACTAAATGAGCAACGCCATGAGAAAACCAAAATAATGCGTTTGCGACCAGCATGGATCCAGATCAGCCTGCATATCCGCGCAGGCTGGTCTGGATCAATGCTGGTCGCAAACACTATGTTGAATTTCTCATGGCGCGGCTCAAATTATAAACCTGGAATAAGTAAAAGCGCTTTATTTCTTATTGTTAGCACAATTATTACATAACATACCATTATAGCTATTGCCCTTGAAACAGTAACATTTGCAAAAGATTTACGTCGTCCCTTTTTACATATTTATTCTTACTGGCTAAAACTTTATTGTTCTTGTGCTGTTGTTAAAACCTCAGTGTAAAGTGGAAATACGACAGATTATTGATCAGAGCTTTGACTAGCTTTGACTCGATATACTATGCCAGCTGAAAAATGGGCCGTCAATAGTCGCTGCCAGGTCGAAGTTTTCAAAAAAGATGTTATACTTACTTACTTAACACGCTCTTAATCTAAAATCAGGTGCACAGAATAACTCACTAGACTTATACTCACGCCTAAGTTATATCGCACGATGTATTTCAATAATCTAAAGTCGACATGACGTTGACCTTCTATTCTTGGCACCATACATGCGCAATGAAATAGTGCTTCCATATTCCATTCACTTTTTACAAGAAAGTCATATTAAATTCGAAATAGAATATAGCAGGACCCAGTTTTAAGTTATCTGAATCGGTTATAGTCAACGTGTTAATCATTCCGTAGACCTATAGCATCATTGTATTGTTAAGATATATTAAGACATTATCCTGCTATATGTCATTTCTTAAATTGAAAGTGAATTATGTTTCTATTTGATTCACCAACTCTATATCAGAAAGTTTTACTAGATCTTTACAACAGTTATTACCAAAACTTCTATTGTCTCCGTAAAATATTCTAGCCAATATAACGTTTAGAAAAAGAAATATTCAAAACACATTAAGATTTTACATGCAAATATTGCTTTATGTTTAGTTGATTCAGTGTTGTTATATTTTCTGGTCCTTTGGGATCATGACGTTTATTCAAAACATGTGTAATAGAGTTCCGCTTAAGCCGGTGCTAGGGGGCGTGGGAGGTGTTGCACTTTCCATTACCTCTCATGAACAGACTCAATCAAATCAAGTCTGCTATTATTTTGCTTGGTTGCATTCTGTGCTTCCGAAGTATCGTCTTACAACTTTTATTATTTACATAGAAGTTAAATAATCTACCAATAGATAAATTGAACTTGAAAATAAAAAAAAATACTAGAATTTGCAATGGAGAATACCCTATCAAAATCGTTCTTTTGCGATAAATTCAAAACTAATCAATATCATCCAAAGTTCAAAAAGTCCCTGTTATCATCCTTACACTTATTTAGAATGATGTATAACATTTTTTGTCTTATTTGTAAAGATATTTCAAAGAAATTCTTGTTTCTGAGTATATGTGTATAACAAAACATTTTATATGAATAGGTAATATAAATGTAAGACAATTTAGAAAAAATGATGAGTCATGAATTTTGCAGATATGAGGGAAGACCTGATCAAGTTCTACAGAAAATATTACTCTAATATTCCGGTTTCCCCTCTCGTAGAAGAACACGATGTTCCACTGACAGACTTTTATGTTCATCCACCACTTACTTCCATTGACATGCAAAGGAAGTTCGGTCAGTGTCAGGATTTTCCTAAAAAGGCTTCAATACATTCATACCGTGACGTGTTTCTCCGTGGAGATGGTGAATTGTACAAAGACATTTACATCACAGCAAATGCCGGAGTTGGAAAAACATCTTTTGCAAAAAAAATCTGCATGACATGGTGCCAAGCCCATAGACCCACTGAAATGGTAGAGCAGACATTCAAGTCAGAAGATATAAATTCCATGAAAACCTTTGAATTCTTATTCATGGTTTCATTACGAGATGTAGATACCTCTATATGCGATCTAGATAACATGATTGAAAGCAGCATTCTTCACTATCTAGCAAGATTTTCTCGGTTTTCTAGACTTGACTTAGAGGATATTTTAAATGAGAGGGCATGTTTAGTTCTTCTAGACGGTCTAGACGAATGGGCCCATCCTACAAGCTGTGTCAGAGGTCGTCGTGATGTTCATGCAACACCCCACATACCTGCAAGAGAACGATGCACAGTCCTGACGACAACACGTCCTTGGAAACTTGACGTTATAAAATTGGGTACAAGTCAAATTGACAGACATATAGAAATTAATGAGCTGGACGAAACATCAACGAAAGAACTTACAAGTAATGCTATCACAGTATTAAACAGACAAAGCTTACCAGACCAGCCAAAGACCGTTGAAGATTTCGAAAGTGCAACGTCGACTCTGAAGCTCGATAACTTGCGATATATTCCCTACATCTTGTTGCAAATGATTTGTCTGTGGTTTGACGGAAAGTCAATAGGAAGAACAAAGTGCGAAATATATACTAATATAATAACACTAACACTATCTCGGGGCTTACTGAAGATAGATAATAAAGGTTTGCCACCAATGAGAGGACAAAACTTAGAAACCACTTATGAAATCCCCCATTGCCTTAAGTCGAATAACATTTGTAAATCGCATTACGAGGTGTTAATTGGTCTTGCGTTACTGGCGTTTAAAAAACTATTTAGTCCGAAAGCAGAAAGTAATCTTGTATTTGATAGGTCTGAAGTGCTTCAAGTTATATAGGAGGACATCCTCAGATTTTGTTTAGAAATAGGATTTTTGTCACAGAATAAAGACTATGATTTAGTCTCAGGAAGACGAAGTATCCTTTCATTTCAACATAAATCCGTCCAAGAGTATTTTGCTGCCCTTTATATATCATCGCACAATCAAGACATAAAAGATGACATTTACAAAGTATGTAATACATTGCCAGCTATACTCGAGATGTCTAATGTTTTTATATTTCTTGCCGGATTTAGCCCTGCTGCCGTTGGGAAGATTTTACAGATATCGGGGAAACTTTGTCTCGTGATGAGAAAATTGAGTATTTCAGGAACAGCATCATAACTAGTAAAAGTTATGTGCCGAAATCAGTTGAATGCTGGGAAATAATGAAATCGTGGCAGCGCATGCTAACAGATTCGGTTCAAGAAATAAGTAGCAGTGGTCAAAGTAATGCTTATCTATCTATCGAAGATTTACTTATAGATAGCACAATATCAATAGAAACATGTGGCATACTTAAACTGTTAACAGAGGACAATACTGAAAAGATTAAATCAGTTAGTATATCAGAATGCCGAACTACAGAGGAGTTCACAGACAAACTTGAAATTCTTGGTCTGCAAGATATGCGTTCGTTACACAGATTAGTCATCCAGGCTCTTCCTAAAGTGAAAGATCTGCATCGGTTACTTTCTGGATCAGTACAAACATTAACATGCTTGATTCTAGAATTCATAATTTTTCAGAATAGGTTATTGAACAGAGAAATCATGGAAATTCCCTCTGAAACAGTGAGCATTCTGTCGAGCATGACAAATATGCAAATAATTTATCTGAGGAATATTCGTCTGAAGCATGGTGATATTGAACGTTTATTTTATTACCTGATGACAAGAACAACAATGACATTAATAAATCTGGCACACATAATTTGCATAGAGCATGATGATCATTGTAATGCTTTCTGCCTCGACTTATCTCAGCATAAGAAACTTGAGGATCTTGGGTTAGATACTGTTCCTCTGTCAGAGCTGCATGTTGATGTTTCCTCAGTGAAGCTCTATGCAATAGGACGCTTACAACCTGATGTGCAATCTTCTTTAGTTAAATGTCTGCCTGCAGCAATAAATCTTCGTATAGTGTCTTTCTATAGTTTTCAGCCTGAACAATCAGAGATCATTATAGATACATTACCAAAATTGCCAAAACTGGAACGCATTTCTATTCAGTTTTCAAATCTCGGAGATACAGCACTCATTTTACCACCCTGTATGATTAATTTAGAGATTGTTCACCTCTATAACGCAGTTTTAACGAGTACTTCGCTAAGAAGACTCATTGGAAGTGTAGACGTTCTGCCAAAACAAGTTTTGATCAATATGTTGGCGTGTACCGTGATACCTGAAAAGGATTTTAGACAAGTGAAGGAACAGATAAGATCATCTCCAAAGTATCAAGTCATGTTTGATGGTTTAAACAGGGGCGGTGAGGACATGTTTCAGTTTCAAACATGGAATAAATAAGAGCATCTCCAACGTAGTGGTTAAACAAAAGCAAGAAAAATCCGCATTTTTTTTCAAGCACAAAAATGCGTCCAACTGTTTGATACAGTGATGGTATCATTACACTGTGTGGTGAATACTAGTATATATTAATTTAAATTCGAAAAATGTCATGTTTATTAAACTGGAATGAGCTGGACTTGACCTGTTTTCATTACAATCATGAAGATTAACTAAATAATTTTTCCTGATGATAATTAGAAAGTGATATGATGTTTGTATATATCTACATGTGTTAATAGAATATGAGTGTAAATGTATTAAATTGTCAAGGTAATAAGCTTTATTATTTTACAATGATGTCTGAATTCAATACGCAAATGTTGTTTTGTTGATTTATTTGTATTATCTCCCTTTCACTTTAGTCTTGCAAGTATCCCAGAGGGCTTTTGCTGAAATTTAGTTCAGTGACAGAGGAAATGTGGAAAAAATGCAATGGTCAAAAGCAATAACCATGCTTACTTTTTGAATTACTTTCCTTTTTGCTCGACTAAACAAAGTGTATGGAGAGCTATCGTGCTCGGCTCGGCCTCGGCTTCCTTCCGCGTCCTCACTTTGGTTAAAATTTTGATGCCATTACGTGATTGATTTGCTTTTAACGTAACATTGTAATTCCTCATTATCACTCACATCAAATAATATAAGGATCATAACTCTGGCATCATTATTTCATGAATATCCTTGTTTTTACATGACACAAGTGCCATAATTCTGGCACCGATTTTTCATGCATTATGCCCCTTTTTACTTAGAAATGTAGGTTAATTTTGTTGCGTTTTCACACTATCTCTGTTACTGCAGAAGGGATTTGAATCAGACTTTAATTAATGTTCCACATCATCACCCGCATCAAAGGACACAAGGGCCATTACTCTGGCACCAATATTTCATTAATTATTCCCCGGTTAACTTGTAATTTTAGGTTAAAGTTTTTGTGCACTTTCTGTGTATCTCTGTTGTTATTCAATAGATTTAATTTAAGCTTAAAATAGTTGCTCCACATCACCACCCTAATTATATGACATAAGGGCAATGAATCTTTGTACTAGTATTGTATAATAATGCCCCTTTTTACTTAGAATCCCAGGTTAATTTTGATGCACTTTAACTCTTTCTTTGTATTTTCTTTATGGATTATATTTAAACTTAAAATTGTTCTTCCACATCATCGTCCTAGTCAAACGACACAGGGTCCATAACTTTTGTGCAAATATTTTTATGAATTATATCTCCCCTTTTACTTTAAATTTCAGGTTATTTTGATACTTTTCACCATATCTCTGTTGTAACTGAATGCTTGATTCAAACTTAAGATGTTTGTTCCACCTTAATACCCACACCATATGACACATGGTCCATAACACTAGCAGAAATATTTTATTAATTATGCCCCTTTCTACTAAGAATGTCAGGTTCAAGTTGAGATGCAATTTTGCTCTTTTTCAGTTAATATTAAATAGATATGATTCAAAGTGAAAAGTGTTTGTTAATTTTTTATTCCTATCTTCACGTCAATAATCTTGAAATATATCTCATTGAATATATATGCCTATAAAATACATGTACTCATTTTATTTAGAAAACGTGCCGGGCCAAATACGAAACCATAATTGAACATACATGTAACTATCTAGAAAAGCGCGCGTTTTTCTACTTTCATTTTCATAACGAGCAAATCAAGGGAATTAATTACATCAGACTTGTTAAAACTTCTTTACCATAGGCGTAGGAGCAAGGAAGTGGGGAGGGGCGGGGGGGGGGGGTAAAGGTAGCGCACCCTCTCTCCAATTTTGTGCTTTAAATAACAGTACAAAAAGGAAACATTTAGATGCACTGCATGTACTAATATAGGGATTTACTTGATGTGATGTATATTGCAAAGAAGGTGAATGTTTTTATTTACACAAAATACCTGATGTCCGCAACACCATCAAATTAGTGTAACAGCTTATTAACTGCTGTAACTGCTGGCAGTAGGAGCAGTTAACTGCTGTAACTGCTGGCAGTAGGAACAATTAACTGCTGTAACTGCTGGCAGTAGCAGCAGTTAACTGCTCCTACTGCTGCTACTGCTGTACTGCCAACTTCACGCTGATTCACGGTAGCTAATTATACAGTGATCGAGGCATTGTTAGCCGTATAGAGCCTGCGCCGTATACAGCTCACATGTGAGCTGTATTCGTAGACTATAAAACCGTATATAGCTTACATCGAATACAGCTCACGTCAAAATGCTGCATATCCCTGTATATATAGCTCATTTTTGATAGGTTGTAATTGAGAATCAACAATATCGTTATTGAACACTACATTATCACCACCGTCGTCAACATCATCATCATCATAATCATTGTCATTTTCGTCGGCATTACAACCGCCAGCATCAGTAGCAGCAACAACAGTAACAGTCGCAGCATGATCACTACCAACACTTCAGCATCCACAACCATCACCATAATCATCATAATGCATACCTTGGGATATGTAGCTTTCAACAAATAGACATTTTAAAGCATGCACACAGACGAATGGGTGCTGTTACTTATGCTACTACGTCTATAACTTCCGCTACTACTACTACTACTATTACAACTGCTGCTGCTACTTCTGCTATGACTTCTGCTTCTGCTGCTTCTGTTGCTGCTGCTTTTACTGCTAATGCTACTACTGCTGCTGCTGCTACTACTGCTACTGCTACTGTACTGCTGCTACTACCTCTGCTATGACTTCTGCTACTGCTGCTAATAATGCTGCTGCTAGCACTACTATTATAACGACGACGACGCTGATGATGATGATGATGAAAACAAGTATGTTTAATACTGACCATGTAAGCTATATACGTTAAGGCGACAGACCTATCTGAAAATATGTGTATATCCAACTTTTACAGCTTACGTAAGCTGTATTCGTTGCATGTTCACAGATAAAGCTCTTCGTAAGCTGTATTCGTTGCATGTTCACAGATAAAGCTCATCGTAAGCTGTATTCGTTGCATGTTCACAGATAAAACTCATCGTAAGCTGTATGCGTTGTCAACCACCCATTGCTCATGCGTGAGCGATATCCGGCACAAGCTCTATGCGTCGTAAGGCATAAATCTATCTGCTACATTGTCACGTATGTATAATACTTCCATTTTTGACTCTATTCGCGTTTATGCTCATAAAAGGTGATACAGTAGGGTTCGTACTTGGAATATATCATATTTTAACGAGATCTTAAAGTCGTGCAGGTTCAAGATTTTATCACCGCGACGTGTACGTCTGTTACATATTGTCACGTGTGCTTGTGTCCTGTCTACCTACCAGTTTGTGACTATGTTCAAGTACATTGGGTAGCACAAGAAGTCAAAGCAGATCATACATGGATGTATTGTACGTGACTTTTATGAAAGCAAAATGTCATTAGTAAAGATATGCTATTTACAAAGCTTTGATGAAATGGAAACCAACCGATTAAAGGCCAAAGTTCCAGACTTTAGATATTGACCATAATTGTTGTGATTTAAACATACCCAAAACAATTGTTTTCAATCTTGATTTTTTCTATTTCTTTCTTTTCCTGCCTGGGTAAAACTGAGCATTGGTAAATTTTACTCTGAATTCTTATAATTGTAAACAAGTAACATCGCTTACCTTCCGGTTAAAACATAAGCATAACCTTCCTGTTAAAACTTAAGCGTAATCTTCCGGTTAAACTTCCGGTTAAAACATAAGCGTGCGCAACAAAGCAAGGGTGAAGGGTTACTTTATTTATCTTAATCAAATAAACTTATAAAAAAGTGAAATAAAAATTGAATTTTCTTCGATCAGATAAGTAAATAAGCAAGAAAAGAAACAACTTATTCATGCTTCCTATTGTAACTAATATTTAATGTTTGATACTTATCAGCCATTGTCTTAACCATCTCAAAGGAGAGTGAATTAGAGCTTTTAAAATTTCAAGTCAGTGTCATATTACTCTTTCTGTGAAAACTTAACGATTAAAGATGTGTTATTTTCACAAGAACAATGCATTGTTACAAATTCCTGCTTCCTGTTAACAAAAAGTACGTATTGTTTAACTGAAACTGAAACTTATTAATTTGATTAAATATTCATTGGTGTTGTACATTTAATTTAACAGACCTTAAGAATATAATTGATGAAATATAAAAACTCACAAAAATCTAAAATATAACACCTGCTGTTATCGCAAACAATTATCAAAAGATTTAAAACAATGCCATAACGTCTCTTAAATACAGACACCATACTGTGCTTTTGGGGCATCTAGAGAATATCGTGGTCGACAGTGTCAAATGCCGCTCTTAAGTCAATTGGAATAAGGATCGTGACTTCCTGTTTCTCCATACCACTTAGAAGATCATTAACCAACCGAAGCAACGCAGATTCACAGGAGTGTTATTTCCTTTATACAGACTGGTTCTTAGGCAAAGACTGTTTTGATTTACATGTTTGTTTAATCTGCAAGGAACGGCTTTCTCAATAAATTTTGACAGAACTGACGATAGTTGGACATCTCTAGTTAAATACCTGCTTTAAACAGCCTGTTTGTATATCACAGGAAAATACCTTGTTGTATCTTTAGTGATATTAGGGAGAAGTTCGTCTACATATAGGTTGCAAGCTTGAGTTCTCCTTTCTTTAACTACATTGTTTAGGCAGATAATACATAATGGGATTATGAAGCTTCCTTTATTAAGCAACTTAATATACTCAAGCGACCAATATCACACATACGTAAAACAATGTGTGATAGTTTAAGAATTGAAAACAGAAGCTTATTTATGAAAATAAAGCACTGCTTTTGGTCAGTTTTACGATGAATTAGCGAAATGCGAACTCTGGTGAGCTATAAGTGTAAATGGATAGTCTGAGAATCCTCAGAATGATCTGTGATTCCGGTTTGTTTAAGTGATTCTACATCAATCCTTTTAGGGGTAACCAGAGCTAACAATAGAAAAAAAAAATACCCACGGGTCTTCGAAACTCGGTACCATCTTTATATGGACTTCTATCAGGTATGTTTAAATTGTTCTGCTTGACACCATTCGGGGAGTAATCAGAGCTGAGGCAGAATGTTTCGTTTCTCGTGATACACACATTTGTAAAAACTTGAAAAGCCGCCATTTGTACTTTATT
The DNA here is from genome assembly GCF_021730395.1 of Mercenaria mercenaria. Lineage (NCBI taxonomy): Eukaryota > Metazoa > Mollusca > Bivalvia > Venerida > Veneridae > Mercenaria > Mercenaria mercenaria. The sequence goes on from NC_069374.1 coordinate 3,656,583, forward strand.
CTTGTGTGAGATTATGTAATGTTATTTTTGTGATCGATTTTTCTGTTTACTGCCTAAAGGATATGAAGTTGGCAGTAGTAGTAGTAGCAGTAGTAGTAGTAGTAGTAGTAGTAGCAGCAGAACGCGAAATTGGCAATAGTAGTAATAGCAGTGGCAATAACAATAGCAAAACTAAAATCGGCAGTAGCGGATGTAACAGTAGAAGCAGTAGCAGCAGTAGCAAAAACTTGAAATTGGCCATAGCAACAGTAGCAGTACTATCAGTAGCAGTAGTAGCAGTAGCTGCCAATTTCACGATTTTATTCAGCTACTGCCACTGCAGATTACAGTTTTTGCTGCTACTGCTGCAACTGATACAGCTGTTGCTGCTACTATTGCTGAAACTACTGTTATTGTTGCTACTGCTGCTACCGTTGCTGCTGCTACTGCTTCTGTTACTCCTACTACTGCTGTTGCTGCTTCTACTGCTCCAGCTATTCCTGCTACTCCTACTGCTTCTACTGCTACTGCTACTACTGCTGCTACTGCTGCTACTACTGGTACTACTGCTACTGATACTTTTACTACTGTTACTACAGCTGCTGCTACTGCTACTACTGCTGCTACTGCTGCTACTACTGGTACTTCTGCTACTGATACTTTTACTACTGTTACTACAGCTGCTGCTACTGCTGCTACTACTGTTGTTGCTGCTGCTACTACTGTTACTGCTACTGCTGCTAATGCTTCTACTAGTACTGCTCCTACTGCTTCTACTGCTGCTACTGCCAATTTTACGTTTTTATTAGTGCTACTGTTGCTTATGCCACTGTCAGTTTCACATTTTCAAATTTTGCTACTGCTCACTGCTACTGCCGCTAACTTTCTATACGGATGATTTAATCAAATATGAAATTTCTCTCTCTAGATTACTATTTATATCTATACCTATGATCTGTGAATTTGGCTTAGCCCAATGGGCTTTTCAGGTAGTTTTTACCAATTTAGATAAAATCTTCTCCAGGATTTCAAAATATCAGCCTGTTGTCATCTACCAAGTTTGTTTTAATTGTAAAAGATAATCTTTTGCAACAGTTAAGCGATCTTTTAGGTGCATATCAGAAACAATACAAGCGTTTATAACAACCAATATAAGCTGTAAACTATAAAGATGAAGGCTGCAAAAATACAAAGTGTCTTATCTAAAATTGTGTGTCGTAAAGGGAAATTAAGTTATTCCCAAGTACATTAAAGTTTCCAGTTATCATTAAGAATCATTTAATACTCATCTGATATAATACTCTTCTTTGAAAATAGGAAGATTTTAAGAGTGGGCTCATTTCACTAACACACAAACTTCCCGTTTACAAAAAGTGACTATTGTTTCAATATAGATTACGTATTAAGGTTATGAAACAGAGTGAGCCGGTTGAATAGCCAATACCACAAAGGCGCAAAACAATGACACATGCTTTTGAAATTGCACACAGGAACATATTTGTAAAAAAACTGGTTATGTTATAAGTTAATGTCTAACTGATCTTATTTTGCTGCTACGTCTGCCATACCCTGATTTGCCAATCTAAGCAAAAACGTAATCTATTTGTTGCGTTCCTGAGTGAAGTGTTTCGGTTGTTTTTTTTGTTTTTGGGCATTTAAGGTACTATACCCGTAATAATAGAGTATCTCTTTTTTGAAGAGTATTCAATTCCTACCATAAACCTACTTTGACTGCAATTTTGAATAGGGCGTAGGTTCAAGCCCCACTGGGGCCAAATATTTTTTTTAGTAATTTTTTACTTCTTTCAAGACTTATTATTGACTTATAGTACAGAAGTGGAAAATTTTCATTTGATAAGCAATTGCTTATTTTGAATTTACCTCTGAAACAGAAGGTGTAGAGTTAAACATCTTTAAAAATACTGAGTTACATGCGGTAAAAGTTCTCTATTTTGCCTTCACTCTTTAGATTGCATATTGTGGAAGAAAAGTAGGTAGGTTTTACGTCTGCCCCAAGGTTATTTTTGAATGAAGTGAGCAAAATTCAAAACATTACTATTAGGGGTCCAATACCTTAACCTAAATACAGTTCATGAATATTGTACCAGTACTAAGCTGTTCTCCGCAACAACAATTTCTCAACATGAATCAGAGGTAGACAACAAAAGATTTCAGATAATGTCTTCAAATCGAATCGTAAAGGGAAACATGACCCTCACCCAGATCCCGAACATTTTTCCAAACAATCCATAAATATGTGCTCTCCGCATTGAGCTAAGCGCGCGGGAACACGATCAACTGTTCTTTTTTTTGCATTGTGTCATATATATATACAATATATATGCTAGTATTTCGAAGAGGGGGTCCTCTGAAACAGTCCGAGGCAAGGAAATGTGGGGATATCCCAATTAAAATAACTTCATGCTACAAATACACGGGTCTCTTATTTACTCCTAAATTGTCCTGGTGTAGAGCACAATATTAGTTGGTATAGCATGCAACAAAATCAGTCAATTGTAGAAGGGGATACCAAAAACAATTTGGGTAATTCGATTATGTTGAAAACTTTAAAAGTTTTTGATTCAATGCTGAAACCTATACTTCTGTATGGACCTGAGATATAGGGATATAGATACTCAATATATCATCGAGAGGGTTCAAACTAAATACTATAAGAGTTTTTTAGGTGTTAGTCAAACAAAAAGAAACAATGGTGTAGCTCTAGGCGAATGTGGTCGTTTACCATTATATGTTGACTATGTTACTGATTCATAAAATATTGGCGTAAATTGTTGCAAATGGAGAGATACAGATATTCAGAAATTGCTATCTGATGCTCAAAGACTTAGATAATGTAGGTAGACGAACAAGGGCTTCAGAGGTTCGGGAAACTCCCTTTAAGTTCGGTTTTGGGTTTGCAGGGTTGTCGCAAGATATAGGCGATATCAGCTCGGTCATTACTGAATTTAAACTACGGTTATCGGACTGCCTTAAGCAATACTGGCACAATCATATATAGATGCGAACACTACAGAGAGTTTAAATCCCTTTTAGATGTAGAGTTCTACCTGAAAATGGACCTTCCATTTTACATGCGCAAAAGTTTTGCTAAATTTAGATGTTCAGGTCATAAACTTGGCATTGAACGTGGTAGACACATTGGGGTTCCCAGAGAAGAAAGACTCTGTACCAATTGTCTTGAGCACCAGATTGTCGAGGATGAGCTCCCTGTGTTCTTTAAATGTAGAAAATACGCACAAGCAAGAGACTTCTGTCTTGGATAACCTTCGCATAGCACACTAAATGTGTTCTATGCAAAGATATCCACTGATAACAAAGAAGAATTATTTAAAGTAGGTGGATTTATTCACAATATAATTCAAAATAGCACAATTTTATGTTAAAATAGGCAAGAATATGTGTTTTATGTTTAAATACTCACAAATGATTTTTTGTACGGATGCAATTCTCTAAATTATGTAATGTTTATAATGTACATATATTATGGGCCGGTGATCTTTCCTTACTACTTACAGATGTTAAAAACAAGATAGGCTTAGGTTTCTAACTGTATATTACGCTGAGCATACAATGTAAATATTTCATGGCTTCTAATAAATATATTATAGTATTATAAATATTTGCAGTCTAACCCGTATTAAGCAGTCATCCGAGGTAACGATAAATTTTGGCTGCATGAGTTGAAAAAAGAACAGGAAGTTAATTTGGGAAATTAGCTGACTGACAGCTAAAGGTAAGTGGCTGTTTAATATAGCTATCCGCTAACTCATTATAATAATCTAATGAAACTCGGGAATAGTACATGCCCACTTTAATATTTGGTATAATCATAACAACCTCTGGAACCAGTGTTAACAATGCCAATATTTCTATTCACTCAAGGAATCATGTTAAGAAATATCTTATTTCCTTAAATCCTCCGTTTAAAAATGAAAGTCCCGAACTATCATGTGGCTTCTAACATTCCATTTGGATCGACCTTTTTTGTTCTAAGATGTTCCCTTGATATCTCTTACAATAGAAGATAAAATTTATACTAAACAGTATTCTAGATTACAATATAAGATAAAATTTATACTAAACAGTATTGTTAATTTTAAATTACAGCTATTTATTAAGGCACAAACATATTTTCCCTGATTTAGTAATGTACAACGTTAAGATATCTACGCTAGTAAAAAAAATATTTCCCTGTAAAATATTTCCTTGTTCAAAATAATATTTCTTAATAGCTATGTTTTTTAATTTCCCTGTGAGCAATCCTACAGTGTTTGAATTAATCGACATGCTTAACACATTTATATGTAGCACTCATGCAGGATCACTATGTTACATATCAAAAACTTCAACTGTATTCAATTTGCTTCAATTAAACTAAGGCAGTAAAAAGATGTAAAAGTTAATGTGTTCGAAGAGAAAGATTCATGTAACATAATGTGGATATAAACCGTAAGTTTTAACTTAATTCACTTATTTTTTAATTATTTTTTTTTATCAAAACTTAGTGTCTACTGCTTAAATTTATATATATATATATATACATATTTAAATTGTGAAATAAGGTAAGCCGATTACTTGAATGTGCATATGTTACATGATAAAGTAAAAAGCTCTTCTGGCAAGAAGGGCATGTTTGTCTCCAGAACGCATAATTGTCAGCAATGTATTTGCAAAATAATAATTTCAGAGCCGTTATAGGTACTTTGTACAAATCACGGCAACCAAAATTCCAAAGCACCCGTGAACCTTGAGAATTTAGAGGTGTGTGGTATGCTTTTGCGCATTAGATACTAGTATTCAAGTTGTGCTTTTGAACAGGGCGAATTCACTTTGCTTTCTAACATGAGAATTATAAAAATCACTAGAAATGTGTATTTGCTATCAGAAAATTTTGGTATCAATATTGAATATATTGTGGCTTAAGTTGTTTCTCATGGGAATTTCCAATGGGAAACTGCCGTTCCGTTAGGAATTGAGTCCCGTGTGATTCCATGGGAAAGCAAATTTCGTTCGCACAAGATAAAATGTCGTGTGCACGAGATAAGATGTCGTGATGTCGAGCGCATGAGATAAGATGTCGTGCGCACGATATAATGTAATCTTTAAAAGTATAATGCATGTCATAAACATACCATCGTATTGATTCATACAGATTTGTAAACATAACCTAGATAATGGACCGTTCCATTATTAAAAGTTCAAAAGCGGCGCTGACATCATAACCGTACAATAGTGAATATGCTTTCTAAATATAATAGATAGACACATAAGTTTGCAAATTTAAGCGAATGTTAAAATCAAATGGTTATACGTCACCATAAAAATTAAAAGCTCAAATTACTGCTACCTTAAATTTTACCTGTATAGAAGGTCGTATCGATTGTTTGTGTCATTATATGAATTTGGATATTTGTAAAATTTAAAGATATGTAAGTTACTTTTAAACATTTAAACTACTATATTATTTTCCAACAAGTCATTTGATTAAATGGGGTAAAGGCAAGTGGTTACACTGTCAGCGGTTTTAGGGTTCGAGCCCAGAAGAAGGACATATGATAGTCTTGAGACATGACTAGCTAAAAACGAGGTCAATCAACTGACACACGTCTTATTACGTGGATGCATAACTAAACTATATGTAAGAAAAAGCTCTACAATTTTCGTTATTATTTTATTTTAATGCTTGGCATGAAAATTTCCATCATGACTGGTAATTGATTAAGATAAAATGTTAAATATTAAATTTGATTTGCTCCGACGTCGGTCGCAAAAAGTTCAACGTTATGTTAAATTTTCGCCAGTCAAATACAATATACTACACACTGATGTATTAAACTTAATGTTAATCAGTCTATCTTTTCGTTTAAGCCATGTCACGTGCACCGACAACGGTTACACGAGCTCAGCTCCTGAGTCTGTATAGTTTGTTACTGCAACCTGCACTTCCTGTGCTACGTATTACATGAGTGTGTTTTCATCTGAATCCTTCGAACTAGATGATCGAACGTTAGCAAAACAGTCACAGTGTAAAATTAATTCCTCGTTTGTTCAAGAAGGATCTCATTCCAGCCATGATGAAGCTTTGGGTCATCTTGATTCCTGAAATTATAAATCAAACGCACAGACAACAGGGAGTGGTGGGTTGGGAAATTAATTTTTTAAGGATAATCGTGAAATAATATGTCCTCTGCCTTCTCTCTGAGTTCCACAAACGTAAAAGGCCCGAGAATGGAAAAGTTCCTGCTTATATAGTGCGCTAAAAATAGCTCGCAGACTCAAAGACAACTGACTTGCTAGTGGTACTAGAATTATACGGTATTATACAATATGTCTGCTAGTAGCTGACTATGTGGAAAATAAATGGGTTAAATCTCTAACGATTAAACTAGTTATTATTTTCCAACAAGTCATTTGATTAAATGGGGTAAAGGCAAGTGGTTACACTGTCAGCGGTTTTAGGGTTCGAGCCCAGATGAAGGACATATGATAGTCTTGAGACATGACTAGCTAAAAACGAGGTCAATCAACTGACACACGTCTTATTACGTGGATGCATAACTAAACTATATGTAAGAAAAAGGTCTACAATTTTCGTTATTATTTTATTTTAATGCTTGGCATGAAAATTTCCATCATGACTGGTAATTGATTAAGATAAAATGTTAAATATTAAATTTGATTTGCTCCGACGTCGGTCGCAAAAAGTTCAACGTTATGTTAAATTTTCGCCAAAAAGGTTCTCGAAAGATGAGAGAACCTTCCGCCAAACGGTTTAACATAACGGATGACAACCCAGTCATGATGTGGACATGTGCAAAATGTATTGATGCCAAAAAAAAAAACAACAAAAACAACAAAAAAAACTCGGTAAACTGTAAAATATCATTTAATCAGTCGTCAATAATTCAATTAATCAGTCGTTAGCAATTTGATAATACGTGAGATTTTTATTAAGACAGCATTATTACTAAACGAACGAATCAATTAGTCACTGCAATGGAGGAAAAACAGGCTGTTTTGTGGTATGGAAATAATAGATTGCTCCTGGAATTGTGTTCAACATGATGTCATAGCCCATTGGTGAAAGATGAGTGTCGTCATTGTCAAACATTTGTGGATTATCTTTTATATCTGGATATTTTATTAAATGGCCACCATGCCTAATAACATAGGTACTTATAGCACTGTTTATTCGTTCCCTTGCTCTTTCAGCTTGATGTACCTCAACGTACCTTCATGTACGCCGAGGAAGGATCTGGGACCATATAATTTTTGTTTCAGGCATCTTTAAATGCAGTTTGTTCAAAATGCACCTTAGCTGGCCAATTATCGCGGCTGATGTCATACTGCCAATGTCATTGCCTCCACAATGTATAATTAAGTAGTTGGGTGTTTCATTAAACTCTAAAATGTATCCTACTGACTGTTCAAGATGGTGTATTCTCATTCCGCCCATGAAATCCCACAATAACTTAGCCCCTATAGATTTGTAAAGTCCTAGATTTATACCGTCAGGCCTGTAACATAACCTCTGATATGCACCACGCACTAAAGATGAACCCAATATCCATACATTACAGGGACCTGAAAATTAAGAGATAAGTGGCCTCCAATGTGACTGATTAGATCGTCTTACCTGAAACGTATTTCGTTTTTAGGGTATGTATGCAAATGGGAAATATGGAGTTCACTTAATCAAGTACAAGTGTTATGAATATCCCATCAAAAGTGAAATGTTAAGAAGTCCAAACAGTATGTTCCAGACAAGAAAAATTACGTTATTTTGAAACTGCATAGAACAAAATGTATTGATATCCGGGGTCAGTCTCCCTACTCGGAGCTAATATTTACAACTAAATGGATTGCCGGTCTGATAAAATATTTATATAAGCTGTAACACACATATATATATATATAAATATATCATTATATATTTGTCTTAAGATTCCATCAGGAAAATATATTTATCAAGTTATTTATCAGTATATATGTTATTTATATTTACTGGACACTCTAATCTTATACTTTTATTATATTATGCATTACAAATCTTCTATGATCACATAATAATTATCTATGAACACCCAATTCAAATTGTATAGGAATCCGACAGCGGTCTTCCTATACATGGTAGCAAGTTACTAGTTACTAGCCAAAAGCGGATCGCCGGCCCAAAATAAATGTAAGAATCATTATATATTTATGCATATGCAACTCATTATCATTATATACGGCATTTGGCAGATCCTTTACATCTATTATGATTTTGAAATGGGGTAACTGCTACCAACTGGTTTCAAACTATGACACGGCATCCGGCACCTAGATCGATCGTTTTTAAAGGGGCAACTCAATTAAACTTTATTGTTGTAGCATACATGTGAGTATGCAAACTTCGAATTATTAAACGAAATATGAATCATTACTTTCGTAATTAATATTAAAAGTGAAAGAAGTAAAACAATTAAACAACAATTAACGAGAATTCAATAACAATGAACAACGATATGTACATTTTGTAAGGGTTTGATAAAGTACAAACTAGCTTTGCTAATGGATGAGTGCAGATTTTTTGAGAATTAATTTAAGGTATCAGAAGACAAGCTTTTTAAACTCTCGAAACTAATGATAGTGACCCGTCGACGGAGTCGCAATATGAGCCGGCGTCGGTTTCATAGAATATCAATGGCGAATATATGACTTGTATGCGTTTGACCTCCATCTGCCTGCACTTTTTATAGTATCTACAAGACAGCCATCCCGATACATCCCAGAAGCACCACAATCCTAAATGAATGTGATTTTATGTTCTTGTTGCTTAACCCTATGAACTTGATGGCTTTTTTAAGAACAGCATTAAACTGAAAGGAAGTCAAGGGGGTTTCGTCAAAATGACAGAACAATGGACTAGCTTCGTCGCGCGAAGATTGAAACCTGAGATATGTCTGAATATGTTCATTACAGAACCTGTTCTGCTCATCTATATCGATATCGATAAAGGACCCGACGCCAGTTTGATCAGTCTTCGAAGATTTAAAGTACACTCGTATCTTACTTGAGCCTATAATGAGGTCTTGTTTTCTTAATACAGAGTCACGTGACCGTTTATTTGATGACGTAAACTCACTTATCCGAAGTAAAGCTACGTAAGCCAACGAAAAGGCAGCTGCAAATAACATGTTCTCATACTGAGAGCGGTAGATACATTGCAACGCCGAGATAAGCTTTTGTAATATGTGTATTGTTATAGGCTGCCTTGTATCATTTGTGCCTCTGATTCTACGTAGGGCTTCAAGCATACGTTTAACTATAAATTTCTTCGTGTTATCTTCAAAGTCATTAAGTTTATTGACATAGCTGATTGCGGAAATATAACTATTTATTGATTTATATGCATATTGCTGTAAAGACATGTACGCTATATATTCAGTGATTTGCTGTACATTGGGAGGCCATATAAGCTGTTGACCAGATAGAGAGCAAAAGTTTGTAAACGAGGAGATGGCAGCGCTGTACTGTTTCTGGGTATTTAAAGATAGGGACGCGGTGACAAGTCTATTTATTTCCGGCTGAAGATCCGAAGAAAGGTTTCTGGGATGTTGCATGGCTGCTTTGCTGCGTCTGTCGGTAACTCCCGGTATAATCTTGACCACTGAAAGCGACTAATAGAATCAGCAATGCTGTTTTGCTTACCCTTAAACTGAATATTATTCTGTAATATTAAAAGCATTAAGGGCCGGATCAAGCTCATAACACGCTTATTTTTAGACGATTTACTGTTGAGGATATTTACTAAAGCCTCATTGTCAGATCTTATCATGATCTTTTTGTTTTTCATAAACGTTCCCCAAAGCTGAAGTGCTAGAACTATGGGAATGAGTTCGAGATACGTAATATCAAGAAATATGTCGGCCTCCCAGAGATCTGGCCATTGAAATACACTCCACTGACCTTGAAAGTAACAGCCACATCCTAAATTTCTATTACCAGAGGAATCTGTATATAATTCGAAGTATGTGTTTTCTAACCAATCTTTGTCATTAAACATCGCTACTCCGTTAAAATCAGATAAAAACAGTAAGTCAGATTGTCGCATCTTCACGCATCTCATTAGTAACTCTTATAAAGTGAAACGGCTGTTTTCCTTGGCACATGACATCATAAAATCTACGTAAAAATGCTCTACCGATAGGGATGGCTTTAGTTATGAAATTAAGTAACCCCACAATGGATTGTAGTTCGTTTAACCGCACTTTTTTCAGTGTAACTAGACGAGATAATTCAATTTTTGCTTTATTTATTTTGTCTTCCGGGACATGGATTGTTTGGTGTTCAGCATCTAATTCCAGGCCTAAATACGTTATGACTTTAACTGGACCTATCAGTTTTTCAGGACATAAAGGAACACCAAGATTCGAACATACTTTTTGGAAGGAATGAAAAAGCTGTAAACAAGATTCAAAATTTACATGTGCCATGAAGAAATCGTCTAAGAGATGTGTTTCTGTCTTTACAAGCCATTCAAGAAAAGAAGCGAACTTCTCAAAGATATAGCACGCACAGGCTGATCCCTGGGGAAGCATTTTCTGAATCCAGAAACCGTGTTCTGTTTTAATACCAAGTAAATCAAAATTGCCCGGCCAAATAGGGCATAAATTGAAAGCTGATTTAATGTCTGCTTTGCAGCAGTAGGCTGTTTTCCCTAAATTTTGTACAATATTTACAGCTTCGTCAAACTGAGCATACTTAACATGACGAAATTCTTGGTCTATGTAATCATTAACACTTTGTTGTGGAGGAAATGATAAATTCGTTATAAGCCTCCAGCCACCTGTTCGTTTTGGAATAAGGCCTACTGCATTTACTCGGAGATTTGAAATCGGTGGTTTTTCATAAGGTCCGATAATCCATCCTAGTTTTTTGTCTTCAATTAATTTTCCATGTAAAATATTTGGATTTTGTTTTGCAGACACCAGATTTGACGAGAAAATCGGTATTCTGGGGCCCGAGTAATTTAGCTTGAAACCATATTTAAACCCTGACAGTAAATAGTTTGCGTCCTCCTGATTATAATCTGACAACTTTTCCCCCAAACTTGATAGGTTAATTGGCGTTAAACCTAGGTCCCATAATCTTTCTGTTTGACTGGGATACTCTTGGTGCAAATGTTGGATTTTGGGAAGCAGGGTTGTTGAGCCTGAAACGAGAGCCGTTAGGTCTTAAATAACGCCCCTGAAATTGTTGTCCCTGATTTACATAGCAGTGTAAAGCTGGGTGGTTGCCAAATCCGCATTTTATGCATTTATGAGCATAGGTACACTGTTTATTCGCACAGTATCCTTTGTTATTAAAAGTGAAACATTTTTTCAAGACATGGGTCGCAACCGATACACCGACAGAATGCATGGGCTGCATATGTAACATCCAAAGTTCGGGATCGATTGTCTCCCATTTTAATGTTTCATTAACTGACTTCTTTAACCTGAAACGCGAATCATATGTCGACCAACCCGTATGGTTGGATGCAGCTTGCCTAACATTCGCGATATATTGTAATAAATTGCTCATTTCTCGCGGATGTTTCATAATGTATATGGCAATAAAAATATGAAATGCATCAGTCCAGGTGCGAATATTTTCTAAGACCTTAGGCGACTGCTCTTTTGGTGCAATAATCAATTCCCCGTTCTCAAATTGTATTCTTTGTTTAGAATCGGACTCAGATTTATTTTTAGGAAGAAGGTGATGTAATTCTATGTACTTGTTTGCCCATATTTTTTCTTTAATAGCCAAAGGAACATGTGCGGAAAGAATGTTTGAACTATAATTATAACATGTAGGATTTACAGCACCTGATTCTCCTTGTCCTGGCTGTGGTGGATTAACAACACCCGATTCTTGTTCTGACGTAGGTGGTGACGGCATGTTGTGATGTAGGTCTACAGCACCTGACCCCCCCCCTGCTCTGGCGGTGGAGATGTTTGCATGTTGGTTCTAGACCTCTTTGTTCGGACCATGTCTGCCAATTCCTGCGTCTTTGCACGTTTCGGTGGCATTTCGTTATACGGCAGTAACATGTAAATGAAATTATCGAAATATAACTTCAAAGACTAATAGACATAATTTATGCAAAGAAACGTTCAGATGAGAAATTATGCGTTTCGAATAGCATTTATTTATATATTTATTTAGATCTAGATCTTTTTATTTATTTATTTATTTATTAGTATATCTATGTAATGTCACCCATGACTTAGATTCATCATAATTCTGAATAGCGCGAGGATAGATCTACCACGTGGCGGACGTATGGAAATATTTAAACTTGTAGTAAAACTGATTTAAAATAAATTTTTAAACCTCCATGTCAAGACAGCAGCGATTATTAGGTGTCTTATATATAATAAAATTAAAATTATATTTAAATTATTATTTTATTAAGGAAAATTAATTTTTTAAGGATAATCGTGAAATAATATGTCCTCTACCTTCTCTCTGAGTTCCACAAACGTAAAAGGCCCGAGAATGGAAAAGTTCCTGCTTATATAGTGCGCTAAAAATAGCTCGCAGACTCAAAGACAACTGACTTGCTAGTGGTACTAGAATTATACGGTATTATACAATATGTCTGCTAGTAGCTGACTATGTGGAAAATAAATGGGTTTAATCTCTAACGATTAAACTAGTTATTATTGATCAGTGATTTGACTTACATGCAATGACTACTGTAGGAATTAAAACTTCTTTTTTACTTTATATCTATCCGTTAAAATGTCCCGAAACGGTGGTCAGCAAAGATAAGATTGCTCGTTGGCGTACCAACTTAAATAGAGTTTGCACGAAATTTAAGAAAGAAAGGAATTAAAGCGTGTGTAGTAAGTTCTTTCCTATTCGTTTTGTTACCCTAATAAACTAAATAGTGTCGAATGGATTTTGTTGCACGTCTTGCATTGTAACGGTAAATGCTGTCTAATATACAAGAATGTCATCAAATGCAATTTGGCATGTAGAACGTAAGCTAGATTTTTTCACATTTAAAAAGTGTGCCAAGTTTGGATAATGCCATTTCGGATAAAATCAAGCTGTTGAATATTTTACAGGCTAGCTTTTCCATTTCGTAACTAATGTTGACTGAACGTTTTTATTTTCTGATGAACATACATGTAAACTGTATAATTAAGTGGATGGGGTCAGTGGAAATATTTGTCTTTTCGATATCGAGTGGTTTCGAAATATATATGTTTTATAGACAAAGAATCCAGTTGTCCGTAATAATTTATTTATTCAATTTTCTAAAACTGATATGCGTTCTTGTTTAAATGTTTGCAACGGTACATGCCTCCTCATTTGAAAATGAAGCCTATGATGAAAATAGGAACAAACTTTTTACCCGCCCTTTACATTGATATGTTTTCAGTATAGAATCTACAAGATATTTTGTCTTAAATGTTTTATTCCACCAGCGAATATAAACTTATTCCGCCCATGGTTGACAGCATGAAAGACTAAATAGATAATCCAAGCCAAACGTTGAAGTAAAACGAAAAGGCTGGCCTCAATTCTTAAAGTAATAGATAGTCATGCAGGAGTTTACATTAAACTAAATAAGACAAAAGCACATATCAGGTCCCAAAGAGGTCATCAAGATACATTCATTAGATGTATAAAATTAGCATCTACAGGGTGTAAAGAAAGTTCGTTCTTATTGTGAAAAAAGTAAGCAAGAGTAGCACAAGGCATACATAGTGTTTCCTTCATGTAAAATCCCGATATATTAATATATATCTGAGAACAAACGTTTGTTTATTTGATATATTTTCATTGAAGGAAACACTTTTTTTCTAATAAACTTAGAGAAGTAGTCAATATCAGAAAAATAAATTTACTACTATTATTGATATACAATCAGTAGAGGAATCTTAAGCGTTTTTCAACTCGATTTCACATAATTTCATGGTCTAGTGGCGGCCCTCCTCCTGAGCTAATAACCCCACAACTTACACGTAAAACATATTTACTGGTAAGCTTCACATGTTGTCGTAGCTTTTGTGTGGTGGTGAAGTGGATCTACGTCTTTATGTAAAGAAGGCCGTAGTGCTATAACAATTGGTTATCTGTAAAACCAGTATTACTGAAATGTTGAAATTGTGAATGCATCAAACTATCATTTCTAAGTATTCATTGCGCACCCCCCACCCCTAAAAATGCATTATTCTCAAACATTTAAATATTATACAAGAAGAAAATGTGATGTGACTGTTAAGTGATAAACACATTCTTAAACGCCAGATATATATATATATATATATATATATATATATATATATATATATATATATATATATATATATATATATATATATATATATATATATTTGCATATGCCCCTTTTATACAACTAATTTTTGGCATATCTAGTTATTTCCGACTGGACAATTGTTGTAACTTGTGATATACTTGAAACATCTGGAGAATATTGAATACTTAATTATTAGATTACCTCAGTAAAATAAATAGTCCCATTGATCCCTAATGGCAGTTCAAGTTCAAATTTCATTATCAACCCACACGACACATTCCGGGGGAGATTCAAACCGTGCCATGTCATGATTCCAAATGCCTTCAGATCTTCTACAATTCTTTCTAGCTGCTAATCGAACTGAGGCCTCCAATATTCAAACGGTCGTCAAGAGTACACTGCAAACGCAAACCAATTAATAACTACTTATATACAGCTGAAGTTAAACGTAAATTTGTGCAAGAATAACAGAACGAAATCCAGAAAATAAAATCAGTAATGGCACGTATGGGCTTCACTACAAAAATACGATGGCCCGTGTGCATTTTTACGTAATTTTATTCGATTTCGAACTGCCCTTGGTTGTTACATGTAAGAGTTATATATCGCTTTATAATGTGCAGATTTTCAGTGTTGTTGTCATGATCACAAAACTGACCAATAGAATTAACGTTTTCAAATACGACGATCTTCTAATTCGTTCAACACAGCATAAAACATAACTTACCTTGTTCAAAGTCAGTTGTTTTTTATTTACAATTTAAAAATTATGCCGGAAATTCAAAATCGGACGCAAAATTAACATGAAAACAAAGGCACGGTATGGTAGTCTATCATAAGCATATATTCGTACTTACTTACAGTACGAGTCAATAACGTATAGAAATTTTTGTTTTCTGTAGTAATGGTACATGTGGCAGTCAGAAACCAAAATACTATCATTCTACCGTAATAACTGGGTTAACCTCTGATTAGTATAGTAGGACACGGTACGGAACCACGCCGGCTTTCCGCACCCGCCCCGGCGCCAGATCTGTATTTTTTTCATTTTGATATCCGTGTTTTAGATTTGTGTTTGTTCGATTCTGTAAATCACTTTTGAAAAAAAAACATTGTTTTTATTTGTGTTTTTTAAAATGTTTTAATAGATTCGGTAAAGCACTTTTGAACACAATTTATTTTGAAGAGGAGTATTTTGGTACAGTCAGTAGCGGAGGAACAGTGAACACCGAGATACGCCAGTGACTATGTAGCTTCCGGACTATATATACTATCTGTAATTATGAATAAGCAGGTTGGAGTTTTATGATTCATGGATTCATGTTTCATACGCAGTATGTTCTGACAGTTATTTACTAACATAAAAGCATTTTTGTGTGAACAAGTTTATGGAAATACACATGCAGAAGTATTGATTTTGAAAGCGGCATCTGCAGGAGTACAGTAACTGCAGGAATACTTCAAGGTTACTTGCAGTAATTTTAGGAAAATGATGCGTAGATAAGTGCTGCTACAGTTCACATTACGCCTAAAACACAAGTGGAATGTTTATCGTGCAAAACAATTATACAAAACGATTGCTTAATGGTAAATTTGAATGTGTTTAGAAAGATTATAAAACGTGATCCATATTGACTTGTGATAGGATGATCTAACAAAAAAGGCAATTGGAGATTCTTTGAAAGCATTGAGCACAGGAAACAGAACCAGAGGCACGGATAAAATTGCAAATATTCACTGTATGTAGTAGATAGGTTGACATTTGTCTTGTTTGTGCACGCGTACGTGTTTGAAGTGTACTATACATTTTAATAAGCAACTGATATGCCAGAATTTGAAATACTGCAATTTTATGAAAAATTAATTTGCTTCATAAAATGATAGGCTGCATCTGCATTGTGAAGATACGTGTGAAAAATTAATATTGCTTATGTATTAATTGTTAAATAATTTTTGAAACGTTAAATTATTTTGAAGAAAGTGTATTAAAGTTATATCGGAGAAGTATATTCTGTAAAAAATACCTGATTTTCTTTTTACGCTCACTTGAAACAAATGTTCAGGGTCGAGTTAGAGGTATAGGCTGCTCCCTTGTGATATAATTTCATAATTCTTTCCGCTCTGAACAACTGTTTTAGAATATTTATTATTTCTTACGTAAACAGAAAAGTAAAGACCATTGCAGAATGAAAATTAAAAAACATAAAGAATGAAGGTTCTTAATTAATACGTAGACGTATTAAATTTCGAATCTGATGATATATTCATATTAAATGTGTTAAGATTGGTCTCTTCCGCATTCGTTTCAGATCTAAATTATATCGTAAAATCGATGCGGAGTATGTAGACTTCCTTTTCTACATTGAGAGCAATAGCAAGGCACTTGTCACACCGGACATACATATATATCTACTAGACGACATGTCACCAATCTAAAAAAGTTAATTGGTTACTTTTGATCAACGTACTGTTCACGACTATTCTACGTTGTTAGTTTAATTCGGTGCGTGTGTTCATATCTTTTTCATATGTCTATGTATACAATAATGTAATTGTTTGAGTCATTGTAACATTTCTGTTTTTACTGTTTTCAGAACCTCAAAAAGGAAGACAACTGGCATTTCCACGTAATGATTGTAGAATGATAAAAATCGACAGCAATGTCGGATCTTAAAGCAAGCTTGCAGATAAAGGCTTTTCTAACTGGATCAAAGCAAATCTTGCGATATCTGTCACCAAAGCTGGTTTGGAAGATTCCGTATGTACCAAACTTCAAACTATTCACCGCGGTATTTTAAATGATATACGAACGGACGATCAGAAACACAACAACATCTTTTGTTATGGTTGCTCAACACAGTCTATAATTCGCTGCTCGAGAATACATCCATGCAATCGGGTGGGCAAGATATGTCCGTTCCATAAACAAACACAATATCGAAAATGTCGAAACGAAATTTGTGATAAAATCAGAGACACAATAGTACAAGCTCATATACATCAAACACCGTCATGGAAAAATACTCGGGCGGAGGCGTGGTGTAAATCTTATTGGGAGTATGCAAAATGCTTTATGCCCTCAGATGGATACTCTGACAAGAACTCATTTTCTGAAACAGACTTCAATGGAATCATTAATATAGTGATACATCATTCCGCATTTTGTGATGAGATCGACGGTAGTGTCTGTAAAAAAGTAAGTATATATAGATTTGCATAAACATCTACTCTAACAAATATGTAATTGTCTTTAATCAAGACTTTTACTTTTTACTTAATTACTTTCGATCATCTAACAAAGCAGCCACGTCCTTCAAATAAGGTAGTTCTGCACGTTTGATAAACCGAAAGTGATGGCGTAACGTCATTTATCCGGAAAACGTAGGATAAAGCCTGGATTCGGCGTACGATAATGAAAATCATTTTATGAATTTATTGAAATCTGTGAGTAAATGTATTACAATGGCACTGTGGCTTTATTTCTAAAGTCAAAATATGATATTAAAACATATAACATGTTAAAATAATCAAAGTAATGTCTTAAAATTAGCGTGAAATGTACGGTTCACTTTAATCATGGTCAAATATCTCAAAAATAAGCACAAGGACCTATACGTTTTGTTTCATCAAATTATAGGCCATGTGTTTATTTACAACTGTGAGAAGTTTCATCAAAATCTACAGTGTAGAAAAATTTCTATTCGCGAAAATATTATGAAAGTTATGATTTTCCCATAGACTCCTATTATGAAATATTGCGTGAGGTCCAAGTTATTCTAATCAGTCTACCAAAAATTCAAGTACTAGAGCTTATCTTTTTTATTTGCTGAATTTTCTGTGTATATTCTGAAGTTTTGAAAAATCAGAGTTTTATCAAAATGTAGAAAAAACTTGGATCCAAACGTGCAGAACTACCTTAAATTGTTTTGCGTCTAGGCTGTTGAGAATTACGTTCAATCAAAACGAGTTTTAAAATTTATATTTATGTCGTGGAGTTTCCACTTTATGTATTTTGTAAATCTTTGTAGTGAAATGGCCAACACGATTTGAGAAATACAAAGTAAATTGCTTATGTTTTTAACACAACAGACCCATTCTTTTCTTCAGGCGCGAAGTATTGTGAATGGTATAAGACATAATTCAGACCTTTCAGTCGGTGACCAGCAGCTTGAAGACATAGTTACCCTGCTTAAGCAATTACTGTCATGTTGTGAAGAATTCAAGAACAGTTCTCAGGCAGCGCAAGCAATACTGAAACTAGAAAATGTACGTATCTTTAACCATATTTCGTAATGATTTCACTGACTACAATAATGAATTACGTTAAAGCTAAGCTCTGTGTGCCATTATCTTATTTCTACTATCTTGTATAACAAGCTGGATTTAGTGTGTGAGATTTGATTGCCACTAACGCGCTATCCACCCCTCCAGGTTACTGAATGACCGTTTGAATGCGTTATCCAACTTTAAGACTTGCCTTAGAGCGTGCTGTATTATATGTTGTATATCTACCTTTTCCCTCCATTAACACTGTTTAATCTGCAATAAAAGTTAATGTTATTAAGATGGTTGGTGTTTAAATTCTGTTAAATCTATTCACTACACTGTCGAAATAAGGGCAGCAGCTTTGCAATGTGTGTTCCTGGCTGTGACTGCTGTACTCACTGCTTCCAGAGATTATACTTTTACCTCAAGACATTTCGGTTCAGATTTTTACGGATGAGAACGTATTTTAATTATATAGGTTTACACAGAAGCAGAACTTTGCAAAGGATCATATTTCTTGGCGTTACTATGTTTAATGTGTCATCTAAATATAATTTGTGAACCCCCTTGATTGATTATCGTCAAACTTTGTCTCCATTTCTTCAACTGCTTCCGCCTGAATGATTTTAGGCGTTGCCAAAGCTAAAGATAACCTCTTAAACGAATCTTTGGCATGAATCGCTTAATGGATCATCACACTTGGCTCTGTAATATTCTTCTAACTTAATAGTACTCCCTAAGTCTTTTTAAATGGTTCCGCTTGACTGATTTTAGGAACTGCCAGAGCTGAAAGTAGGGAAAAAATACATTTAAACGACTTCTTTGCATGCACTTTTTGGTAGATTGCCACCAAACTTGGTCTATAGCATCTTTGTAAAATCCTGTCTTTATTCATTCAAATGGTTCATATTAAATGATTTTAGGAACAACAAGAAGTAAAAATAGAAAAACCATTTAAACGACTTAGTTTCATGAACCGCTAGATAGATCTTCACCGAATTTGGTCTGGGGCTTCCTTGTAAAATCCTTTCCTTTTTTATTCAAATGGTTTCTATTGAATGATTTTAGGAACTTCAAAAACTAAAATATGCAAAAAAAACAACAACAGTTAAACGACTAGGTTTCATGAACCGCTAGATGGATCATCACCAAAATTGGTGTGGAGCATCCTTGTGAGGTACCCTGAATTTTTTCCAAATGTCCCGCTTTACTTGTTAAATTAGGGAAAAAGAAATCATAACGATTTCTTCTCATGAACCGCTTGTTTGGTTTACACCAAACTTGGTCTGTAGCATCCTTGTGAAGTTCTCGCCAAAAATTATTCAAATGATTCATCTTGAGTGATCTAAGTGGCCATTTGATTTGAATACAGAACAAAATACCTGAAATGACTTTATATCATTATCAATTGATGTAGCATCACCAAACTTGGTTTGTATCATACTCCTGGGGTACTCTCAGGTTCCACACGACTGACTGTATAGACTATCAGAGCTATAAATAGAAAAAAAAACGTTTAATGGATCGTTAAAAAACCTGATCTGTAGCAGCCAGCTAGAGCTATAAATAGAAAAACCATTTATACTGAACATAGTTGTTGTTATCATGAGTTTCCGGTGATTTAATTAGGTCTACCATGGCCCTTTTGTTGCATACATGTTATGAAATATGCACTGATCGAAAAAATATCACTTTTAGGATTGCATAAAAATATTTACCTGATTGTAACAAGCCCTTCTTAAATGCCATTATTTTTATTTCTCCATGTTTAGTTGAAGGATGATACACTTTCTGTCACGGAGGGGGATGTAAAACAGTGTCTCCAAAATCAATATGATGATCTTGTAAAAGGTAATTATTCATACATGCATTGTATGTTCAATTATCATTACCTTTGAAAAATAAATGCTTTTATATGTAGCTTTTTTTCACAACATTTGATAAAATCTTGCTAATCAAAATGTTCAAAACCTTTTGTCTTACTTTTAGTTTTAGAATTATAGTTTCTTTTTATAAACTCTTTAAGTTTATCTTACTGAAAACGTATTTAGTAATGAAAAATGACATGAAAGTGTATTGTTTCGTAATGTTTCAGACTTTAAAGCTGACCTGATACAGTTTAATAAAGATCAACTTGGAACAACACCTATATCACCGGTATTAGAAGAGGTTGACAGCCCGCTTCTGGAACTATACGTACCGACGATAATTGCTAGGGTCCAGCCAGGCGTTACAGACCAGAGAACAACTCCTGTGGCAACGCTGAAGGACGTATTTTTCGGTCGCAAAGATCGTTATAGGGAAATTTATTTATGCGCCGACACAGGCCTAGGAAAGACAGTATATGGAAAACGACTTGCATTGATGTGGAGCCAAGCCAACGAACCGGATCAAAATGAATGTAACATCACCCTTGAGGAAATAGATGTAATGAAAAGTTTTGATTTTGTGTTTTTCATTTCCTTGAAAGAGTCTGATCAGATACATGTTGACGTTGATGACATGATTGAACATCAGATAATTAGGAATTTAGCACGAAAGTCAAGCTATAGGACAGAATTTATAGAAAAAGTCTTAACCAATGAGAACTGTTTGATTATCCTAGATGGTCTTGATGAATGGTCACATGCCAAAGAACATATCCCTCATAGAAAATCAAGACAAACTTGCACGTTCTTCACGACGACAAGGCCATGGAAATTTACCATCGCCAAGATCAAACAAAGTAAAATAGATCAACAACTTGAAATGAGAGGGATCGACACTGTCGGGAAACAGAAATTGTTGTCAATTGTAATGAAAAACTTAATGGGTAATGAAGTGGATTGTGAGTCAGTCACTCAATTAAAAGACTTTGAAACAGAAGTTAAAAAGAGGAAAATTGTGGAATTCGAGACCAGTCCAATGTTGTTACTCTATCTGATATGTCTTTGGCTCGACGAAAAGCCACTTGGCGACTCTCGCTGTAGTCTGTATAGTAATATTGTTGAAATGTTGCTACAAAAATTTGCAGCAAAGCAGCCAATATTACCAACATTTGCGGAAGGAAAAATTAGCATACCAGAATGTTTCAAAAGAAACGAACAATGTTGCAAATACTTCACATTCGTCGATGCTTTATCATATCTTGCTTTTATAACTCTGTTTAACCAACATATTGAAAATAAGTATGTATTTGCAGATACGATAGCAAAGAAAAACATGCCTGGGAAGTATATAGAATTTTGGTTAAAAACCGGTATCTTAACACAAATCAAAGGTCGGAAAAGACTCACGACACACGACATTAGGGTGTCGTTCATTCATAAAACCTTTCATGAGTTTTTCGCAGCTTTGCATCTTGCACTTAGCGAACCAGAAGATGTAACAGACGTTGTGGAAAAGGTGTGCCCAGACATGAACTCGGTTCTTCAAAATGCAAGTTTTCTAGAATTTCTCTGTGGTCTTAGTCCAGCTACTGGCAGTAGAATATTAAACAGTTTGGTCGCACGTCAAGCAACAGATAAATTCACACAAAGGCTTCGGAACAACACCTATGCTTTCCTTGACTACTGGGAAATCTGTGATTTAAAACAGGACTTCCAGGATATGATGGTAGCCTGTGTGAATGAATCTAAAGACAATAGTCATATTCCTAATTATCGTTTAGAAGATATATTTCTGAATTTTGACAGTGAACCAGAGAAGCGCTACGTTGACGCTTTGTGTGATTTGGTTGAACACAAAAATGTTAAATCAATCAAATTTGGTCGATCTCTTGTCCCTGGAGAAGTGCATGAATTATGCAAAATCCTGAATGTACAAGGCATGACATGTCTACAGAAACTTGATCTTTGGGGTCATCCAGACAAAAAAGATGTAGAGATTCTACTTGAGACATCCCCTAAAACGCTGAAGTGCCTTCTTCTTCACGGATGCGAAATGATAGGATATAGGGAATATGAAAAGCACATAGAGATATCAGAAGCAAGTTTCGATTCACTTCAGACTTTGGACATTCTCGACAGCATAGACGTGTACTGCATCAAACTCAAACATGATCTGATACGAAAACTATTCAAATGGTTAGAAGAGAGAAAATATATGAAACAAATTAAGATTGCTCGCGTAAAATGCTTGGACCATCTTAATTACCGGTGTAATTCCAGCGATCACATATTCGATCTGTCAGGACACGGTCATCTTGACATCGTTGGACTTGGAGACATGTGCGTTGCTGATGTCAAGGTCAACTCGTTAGCTTTACAGGAATTCTGGGCAGAATGTAGTGAGTCCATTGTCACATCCTTCTTGACCAGCTATGCTCCGTTGGCTGCGAACCTACACACATTTGTTGTCGAGTTCATTGATTCGACAGCAGTGGTGGAACACATTTTGGACACGTTGCCACATTTGGATAGTCTTTGTCATCTTCAGCTGAAAGGTATGGATCTGCAAGAAAGGGAACTGATATTGACAAATCAGCACACAGTTAGGCATATACGACTGATAGAAATGAAAATGGAAAGTAGAGCACTGAGAAACTTAATTGAAAAGTTAGAGACATATAGTAATTCTGTCACTGTAGAAATGGCGTCATGCATCGTACGACAAGATAAAGGCGATGAGAGTATCTGTTTTGAGAAGATAAGAGATAAGATTCTGTTGTCAGAAAAACATTTTACTGTAATTGCAAACTTGAGATGTTCTGGACATTTTAATGCTTTTGCATTTAGGACAGTTCGTGGTAAATAGAGTCTAGCTCTTTGCAACTAGATTTCATTGTAGTCATAAGGGAAGTAAATGACATTTTAAAGGGAATACAATAAATAAGTAGAATATTTGCAGTCATCGAGTAAAAACGTTTTTCTATGTCAAAATAGGTATCAAACTAGTCACAGAATCCTGCATTATCTTGACACGTGTCCTTCTTTCCGTCTTTTGGACTCGGTGTTACGTGTTCTAGTCCTTCGGGATTATGGAGTCTACTAATTGTATTCTGCTTAAAACAGGACATGAAGGTTGTAGCAAATTTCCTTTTTTATGAACAGATTCAATCAAACCGAGTCTGACATTATTTTGTGTGGTTGAGTTCTGTGCTTCCAAACGGTTTGCTTAGGTTTTGTTAATTTTCACAGCAGGAGTTTTTAAGTGCCATGCTACGTTTATAAGTAGTGTCTACATGCTCTGATACAATCAAAGCCAGTCTTCATATTTGGCTTAGTTGTAGTATCTGTGTCCAAAGAATCGTCTTAAAAGTTTGCTTTCTAAATGACAATTGAGAATAAATTGTGAAAACTTTATCACTAAAGACTCTGGTGTTTAGGGTACAAAATGTAGCAGACAACATTTAACATGATACAATTCTAATAATAAAATGATGTAAGTGCAATACCTGTTTTTGTTTAAATTCATATAATATTATGTTAAGAACATATAAAATATACGTATACATGTACAACAACGAATGTGTGATATGTACTTTTGTTAATATGAAATATATTGCTTACATTTTACGGAAGCGTTATATGTTTTCGGACGTGCATTTCGGCAAAATTCCTTAGTGTTTTTTGCGCATTTGTATATTTGTATCTTATTGTTTGTATCCTTTGATATCTCAATAAGCACTGATCATATATATTTGATTGTTCAGTAGAAACATCTCGTCGATGAAAGGGGTCCAATTCATTACTTAGCTCAAAATGGAGAGCGCAGATGTCGCGAGTTCGAGCCCTGAGCGAGGCGTTAGATCTCCTTGACGATTTGTTAAAAAACATTGTGCCTTAAATCATTCGTATCAGGAAGTTGGCAGTTACATGCAGAGAACAGTTTCTACCGGCACAGAATCCAGCAACACTGGTTCAACCAGAACCTTAAGATGATCATGATGTGTCCTTAAAATGGTTTGCCGTTAAATAAAATTCCCATGCCTTATGATTTCAAGTTTTGTCACTAAGTCTAATTCTTCCTTCCAACTCCTCTTTTGCGTTTCCATCTTATACATATTATTGCACTTATATTTACCAACTGAAATATTGTTGAAAAACGGCGATAAACCTAAAACAAACAAAAACAAAAGCATAATCCATCCACTTATTCAACAATTATTGAATTGATTAATGGTGTAAATAAACGTTTTGAATTATGATTGTTTTATGTTTTATAGTTTAGATATCACCAGCATGTACTTCTTACATTGATGATTAAACCACTTTTGCATGCTCACAGTATGAATTTGAAATAGCAGAAGCTAACCGTTGAAAACAAAAAACAAGAGAATGAAAAGATTGACACTGAATTCACATCAACATAATCCAGTTTAATATTTACCTTTTTGCATATTATTCAATGTTAGATTGTTTAGTAATGGAATTTATTAGTCTAGTCATTTTGCCAGACCGTTCATTTATTCTAATAATTTGATAGCTGCTGTGTGAAATGTTACTAAACTCCAACTAGGATTGAAAATGTACAAAACATATTTGAAATTCTATACGTAACTATCCAGAAGTATGGATTACAAAAAAAGAAAAATACTTCAATACTACCTGAAGTACGGTGGTATGTTTAGGACATATGTTATTTTTTTTTTAAGATTAAATTATCTCGTGCGCACGACATCTTATCTTGAGCGATCAACATCTTATCTCGTGCGTACGACATCTTATCTTGAGCGATCGACATATCATCTTGAGCGATCAACATATTATCTTGATCGATCAACATATTATCTCGAGCGATCAACATCTTATCTTGAGCGATCAACATCTTATCTCGTGCGCACGACATCTTATCTCGAGCGATCAACATATCATCTTGAGCGATCAACATATTATCTTGAGCGATCAACATATTATCTTCAGCGATCAACATCTTATCTCGAGCGATCAACATATTATTATGAGCGATCAACATCTTATCTCGTGCGCACGACATCTTATCTCGAGCGATCAACATATCATCTTGAGCGATCAACATATTATCTTGATCGATCAACATATTATCTTGAGCGATCAACATCTTATCTCGAGCGATCAACATATTATCTTGAGCGATCAACATCTTATCTCGTGCGCACGACATCTTATCTCGAGCGATCAACATATCATCTTGAGCGATCAACATATTATCTTGAGCAAACAACATCTTATCTTGAGCGATCAACATATTATCTTGAGCGATCAACATATTATCTTGAGCGATCAACCTCTTATCTCGAGCGATCAACATATTATCTTGAGCGATCAACATCTTATCTCGAGCGATCAACATCTTATTTCGTGCGCACGACATCTTATCTTGAGCGATCAACATCTTATACCGAGCGATCAACATCTTATTTCGTGCGCACGACATCTTATCTTGAGCGATCAACATATTATCTTGAGCGATCAACATCTTATCTTGAGCGATCAACATATTATCTTGAGCGATCAACAACATCTTATCTCGAGCGATCAACATCTTATCTCGAGCGATCAACATATTATCTTGAGCGATCAACATATTATCTTGAGCGATCAACATCTTATCTCGAGCGATCAACATATTATCTGGAGCGATCAACATATTATCTGGAGCGATCAACATCTTATCTCGAGCGATCAACATATTATCTTGAGCGATCAACATATTATCTCGAACGATCAACATCTTATCTTGAGCGATCAACATCTTATTTCGTGCGCAGGACATATTATCTTGAGTGATCAACATCTTATCTCGATCGATCAACATATTACCTTGAGCGATCAACATCTTATCTCGAGCGATCAACATATTATCTTGAGCGATCAACATATTATCTTGAGCGATCAACATCTTATCTCGAGCGCACGACATCTTATTTATATATATTATGGCCCTTTTTGTGTGCATTTAGGTCATCTGTAAAAGATACGGACAAGTTGTTTATTAGGGTCCCGCCTATTCCGCTGTTATTTAAACTTCCCACAAGTATATGTATAAATTTATCACATCATTTAGGAGAGCTATGCATATAATTGGTCATCCTTCCTTCAAAATCAAATGAACATAACCAATGATACATACTGCATGTTAGAAAAGCAACAAATTTCAGTTCGACTGATAAATTCGCGCAGAAAAGTTTCATGCATGAATTAAGGGAAAACAAGGAAATTCTTTAATATATGGGCGAAGCCTACATACTATTTTTTTTTCTTTGTCAAGGACTTAAATTTATTTCTTTCCATCATCACTGATTTTTTTTGCTGCCTTTTTTATCATGTTGCGTATTTAGATTTCTAACCCTGCAAACATGTGAAACGGTTATAAGTATAATCGAAACAAAAACAAAAACGGCGGCAGCCGTATGTTTTAACTAATGAACTGAATTCACACAAAGGTCCTTAATATATAATGATAAGATGACCGAGAAAAGATGTTGATCGCTCGAGATATTATGTTGCTCGCTCAAGATAATATGTTGATCGCTCAAGATAAGATGTCGTGCGCACGAAATAAGATGTTGATCGCTCGATATAAGATGTTGATCGCTCAAGATAAGATGTTGATCGCTCGAGATAATATGTTGATCGCTCGAGATAAGATGTTGATTGCTCAAGATCATATGTTGATCGCTCAAGATAATATGGTGATCTCTCAAGATGATATGTTGATCGCTCGAGATAAGATGTCGTGCGCACGAGATAAGATGTTGATCGCTCGAGATAAGGTGTTGATCGCTCAAGATAATATGTTGATCGCTCAAGATAATATGTTGATCGGTCGAGATAATATGTTGATCGCTCAAGATAATATGGTGATCGCTCGAGATAAGATGTTGATCGCTCAAGAATGATAATATGGTGATCGCTCAATATGATATGTTGATCGCTCGAGATAAGATGTCGTGCACACGAGATAAGATGTTGATCGCTCAAGAATGATAATATGGTGATCGCTCAAGATAAGATGTTGCTAGCTCAAGATAAGATGTCGTGTGCATGAGATAAGATGTTGATCGCTCGAGATAAGATGTTGATCGCTCAAGTTAATATGTTGATCGCTCAAGATAAGATGTCGTGCGCACGAAATAAGATGTTGATCGCTCGAGATAAGATGTTGATCGCTCAAGATAATATGTTGATCGCTCGAGATAAGATGTTGATCGCTCGGGATAATATGTTGATCGCTCAAGATAAGATGTTGATCGCTCGAGATAATATGTTTAAGGCATCTAGTCAAGAAACAAAACAAAACAAAAAAAAAACAAGTTCTTCCTTTATCCATTTAATGGAATTGATGTGTATTGAAAAAGAAAATGAAAAACTAAATTACATGACAAAAACATGTTATAGAATTTTAATATTTTCACTTGATATTTTCATTGATACTTCAACAGAAATCCATTTAAGATGTAAGATTTATCATGTAGAAGTCAAAAATACACAGCTATAGAGATTCGTGCATATAATTATGATCGTCTTATTTACAAAATCTTGTTCAGTAGACAAAACTCTTTCAACTGATACCAAAAAAATGTGGGGTTACCATTGAAATATTATTTATTAACACTGCATGTTTAAGTGTAAGTGAAGTTACGCCATAACATATTTTTTTTTATGCTAACTAATGAAATACTGTAGTGAGATATAGATCTTATCCATATTACTCACTGTATATCACTCACTGTAAATGATATAGCTTTGCCGACCTACTTGTACCTTGTGTATAAATTTTAAATTCTTTGCGTAAAACAGGATGAAAATTGTAGTCGCGGGGCCTCCATGGCCGAATGGTTAAGGTCACTGACTTCAAATCACTTGCTCCTCATCGATGTGGGTTCAAGCCTCAACCGGGACGTCTTGACTGCCCTACCCCGAGCGCCGCTCGTGGTAGTAAGTACTATCTATACGCCATTACCCCGAGTCACGCTCGGGGTAATTTCATCATACGTTTTGAGAACGATTTTACCTAAGGGAAGTAACTCAGTATTGCTGTCTGTAAACACGTTCCTAGAGTCAACTTTCGCGTAATGTACACTGATCACGTGATGTCAAAATGGCGTATACATGTTGAATTTTTACGAAAGAAAACCGTTTCGAAGCAAAATTTTGTTATTCCAAGATGGCTGCTTATCGTAGGAATACTAGATCGCGTTTCTCGGTAGCAGAAGTTATTGCAGAAATCCAAAATGACTCAGATAGTGGTGACGATGACTTATATTCTGACACGGAAACAGAAAATGAGACAGTTGACAATTATTCTGAACATTCTCCGCCTTTGTTACCAGTTGTTTTGGATGCACTTTCACAAAATGATGATGCAGAAAACGAAAGTAGACATTCTTCCTCATCAGAAAGTGACATGCAGGATGAAAGTGACAGTGATTACACTCCTACTCC
Source organism: Mercenaria mercenaria (assembly GCF_021730395.1). NCBI lineage: Eukaryota > Metazoa > Mollusca > Bivalvia > Venerida > Veneridae > Mercenaria > Mercenaria mercenaria. The sequence goes on from NC_069374.1 coordinate 3,685,494, forward strand.
CCAGCTAAAACGCCCAAGAGTAAATAATAATGTGTCTAGGGGCAGGGGTAGGGGCAGACGTCAACCTACACCAAGTACATCGGGTACACCGGCAAGGGGGCGTGGTGCCAGGGGGCGTGGCAGGGGACGCGGTAGAGGTGCTCGACAGCAGCATACGCTAATTTCTGAATGGACTAATGCAGGAATACAGCCACCAAATGACATTCCTTTCTCTGGGAATCCTGGTATTACCCAAGATACTAGTAATTTTCAGCCGATTGATTATTTAGAACTGTTTTTCAACGAAGATTTTATAAATCATTTGTGCATTCAAACCAACCTATATGCTGAACAATATCGGGCAACAACCAATCTCAAACAATTTTCTAGAGTTCATGATTGGACTGATATCCACAATGATGAAATGAAACAGTTTCTAGCTATTGTTTTGTTGATGGGTATTGTAAATCTACCTTCTATTGAAATGTACTGGACAAAAAAGATATTGTTCAATGTGCCGGTGTTCAATCTGCTAATGACTCGCAATAGATTTCAACTGATACTGAAATTCCTACATTTTCATGATAACAATAATTTACCAGACAGAAATGATCCTAATTATGACAGGCTATATAAAATAAGACCAGTGATTGATCACTTGTTTGAAAAATTTCAGACAGTTTACGAACCAAGAAAGGATGTATGTGTGGACGAAAGCCTGCTATTGTGGAAAGGCTGGTTGCTTCTCCGGCAATACATACCCCTCAAGCGAGCAAGATTCGGGATAAAAATATACTTGTGCTGTGAATCTGATGGTGGCATCAAGGGCAGCGGTGGTTACTGTTATAGGTTCAAAGTGTATGCTGGTAAAGATGACCCCGTGAATGAAATTAGGCCTGTGATTCCCGACGATGCACTTCATCTGTCTACCAGTGAACAAATGGTGGTTTTTCTCATTGCACCGCTCCTCGATAAAGGCTACCATGTTTACACGGATAACTGGTACACTAGTTTGCGGCTTTACTTGTACCTTATAGAAAAACAGACTCTTTCATGTGGCACTATCAGGGCAAACCGTGGTATACCAACACAGTTGACCGAGCAAGCCGTTGATAGAACTGGTGACTCTTGTGCTCTGTTAGGAGATGATAAGATTGTGGCAACTAAATACCATAGTACAAAAGTTGTGTACTTACTGTCTACAATTCATGAACATGATGAAGTGACTGTCAATAATAGACGGCGAACTGGCACAATCAAACGTCCAAAGGTATCGGCAGAATACAACCGAAATATGGGGGGCGTCGACAAGCAGGATCAGGTTATCCAACCGTACGACTGTACTCGCAAATCTATGAAATGGACTAAGAAACTGTTCTTTCATTTTCTTCAAGTCAGTGCATGTGATGCATTCATACTTGCCTGCAAGGATGGCTATAACAAACCCTTCCTTCAATTTCTCGAGTCGGTCATCATGTCATGGGCGTACCAGGATAAACGCCCGCCTATTGTCAGTGAACCAGAGGACATAGTTCGGTTGCAGGAAAGACATTTCCTAGAAGTAATTACTCCCAATTAGGGTAAAGAAAGACCCACCAGACTGTGCAAAGTATGTTCTAAGAAAGGTATCAAGAGGACAGAAGTGCGCTATTACTGTCCAGACTGCCCATCGAAACCAGCCCTGTGTTTATCGCCATGCTTCCGCGCTTACCATACAAACTTTGTGTATTGGGAGTGAGGTGTTCAAACTTTGTGTACTGTAACTTAGGTGATAACTGAGTTGATAATTGCTAGAAAAGTATCTTATGCTGTGTATTGATGTTTATTACTAAATTATGCACAGGTTTCTGACAATTTTTGCAGTGTTGTAACTCTTAATACAAATTACATGAAAATATTTCGGTCGCAAATTACAAACAAAATGACAATTCAGGTATTTTCACATGTTGAAGATTTATTTTTATGACATGCTATCAATATAAAATATGTATCATTGTATCAAACAAGTGTGTGGAGATTGATGTAAATCTCTCTAGTCATTTTGCTTTCATATGAGATTACATGTTATCAGTATATACACTTGTAACAGCGCCAAAACCGCTTTATGTTCCCATACGAGATTGAGGTGTGCAAAGTTTGTGGATTGTTGTAGCTGTGTGAAGTTGGCTAAACAAACGACATACGACATACAACATTCGAAAATATTGAATGTCGTCCATTGCGCGACATACGACATTCGAAAATTTTGAATGTCGTCCGTTGCGCGACATACGACATACGACATTCGAAAATTTTGAATGTCGTCCAGAGCACGACATACGACATACGACATTCGAACTTTGACAAAAAAGTTGAATGTCGTTCAGTGCGCGACATACGACAAACGACATTCGAACTTTGAAGAAAAAATCTGAATGTCGTTCACTGCGCGACATACGACATGCGACATTCGAACTTTGACCAAAAAATTTGAATGTCGCTCATTGCGCGACATACGACATACGACATTCGAACTTTGACCAAATAATTTGAATGTCGCTTAGTGCACAACATACGACATACGACATTCGAACTTTGACCAAAAAATTTGAATGTCGTTCAGTGTGCGACATACGACATTCTGTATACTTGTTTGACAACATTCTCTCATCACTATTATTATTACTTGGTCGAATACAAAGCATTTGAGCCACGACAATGTGGTTTACGCCCTTACGAAGCTATCAAGCTGGCCTACGGAAGGTTGGTGTTGATACCTACGTGCCCGCCTATGATGAAATAATGCTCAGACTGGGGGCAACCGGGCTCTTCCCTCACCATTTAAGCTTTGAAAGTAAAAATGTGTGGATGTGACGTTCAACCCTCAAAACCGTGATCCCCTTTTTTTAGTATTTACTTCAGGAATTTCTTCAAAAACATTAAAAACATAATGCATTATTTTTTAGATTGACTTGTTTTTCAGTTAAAAAAAATTATGTAGTTGCATATCATTCTTCACGACCCTTTCAATTCATTTCTGTTAAAGAATAATTATGCATATACCATCAGTATGCAAATCTATTATTTTATTTCCCGGATATCAGCTGGATTGGAGGTGCTAGGTTGAGTAACTATCGGTTCATTTTGCGCTTTATTAGTGGTAAGATCTTAGGGAAGTCGTAGTAATTGATTGATATAAAGTTCAAACTTAGAATTGGCGTTTTCGTTGTTTAATGGAGCGAATACAAAGACCCATTTTGCGGAGCCTACCTTTGATAAAACTTTGAATTGATAATTGAATTCAAATAAGATTATAAAAAATAATTACAGTTAATGGTATCTAGTTACACTCAAAGACTTTAAGAATGCCCCAATCAATGCATTTGAGAAATAAGCTTAGAACATTTTCTTGATGCATATATTTATGAAATATGCATAATAAAAATGTGGAAGGGAACAGTAAACTTGAAAATTCCACAAACTTTCGTTGGTAAATGTTCGAGAGAAATAAAAAACAGAAATGTCAGGAAGGTGTAGAACGGATGCACTGTTTATACTTAGCACGTAATCTAGCATTTATAGCCTTGTCGATCCGGTAGACGTAAAAAAGTACAATCCGTTTTCAGAAACTAAATTCTGTGGAGAAATGACCAAAAATGCACACTTATATGTTTTATGAAATACTGAGCTGAATCTGGATAGACGGATGACCGTGTCCGTTTCGCTAACTTATGTTACCTCCGGTAAGATTTTTGGATCGACACGGAATTAAAATAATTGATGTTTTGACAACAATTGGTTGTCTACCAGATTTTTTTCTATAGGTATCAAACAAAACTAGCTGAATAGCTATTTTATTCAAAATAAGTACTCGGTCCATAATACGAAACTGGCATATGCGACTTGAAACATGAACACACTAAATAGCCTAATGACCTTTATTCTATATACATCTGTCAAATTTCCAAAGGTAACACCATGCATAGGACCCATTTGAAATGTCTGTTACTTACATTGTCTTGAAGGAAAGTACTGAATAACAAATTAAATGACATAAATAAATAAATAAATAGACACATAAGAGAAGTGTGGGAAATGATTGATGCAAGAAAACTATTTTCACACAAATACAAAATACAAAAACGGAGAACCATTATCGGCAATCATTTCTTTCGGCACCCTTTTTCTATTTAGTATCTGCATGACTTTAGTAGGAAACTTGGCTGTGCCGAACGTAGCTAGACTTGAGTTCATGGAATTTCGTTGAAAATGACGAAAAGATAAAAGTAATATAAAGATAATGTGGTTGGTGACGTTGATATCATTCGAAACGTTCACGAGGTGTGTGTCAAACGCGGAACCTCGCAGTCGCATCTTTTCCATAATAATTTTAGTGCCTCTCAAATACCCATATAATTGTCTAACGTTTGACATTATCACATAGATCACTGATAATAATAAAAGATATGAAATTTGGATAAAATGTTTAATCAACCTCAGTATGTAATAACAGTTGGTATTCACAAATGCGCGTGGAGTATTTTGTATTATGAGAATTACGACCAACACGCGCAACCACAAACAATATACTTACAAAGTACGTTTTGTTAAGATTAAATATTCTGTAATTATAATTATAATTTCTTTCTTACCCTGGCACTGATCCTTTTGTAAAGAAACCCTTTCCTCCCCAAGCACATCTCAACAGAGATAGAGAGAAAGATGTTTTTCTTCAAAAAAGTGCTAGTAAAGAAGATTTTTATAGTACAGGTACTTGTGTTTGAAACACTCTGACAAATGATGTCAGTCTTTCAGAAACAAGAAGGGGTTACCTTTTAATGTACATGTATCACAAAAGAAATCACCGTACCCGATAAGATTTAATAAAGTTTCAAGTATGAATACAAAACAGTACGGACAAAAACATTGTATTGAAAGATAAGCCGAATGCATATTTACTGTAAGTAATAATTTGTATTGATATATCCCGAATTAAGAATTAATATGTACATTTTTTGCTACCTGTCATGCCTACGGAATCATATTGGGGCCATTTTATAATGTCGCCGTCGCGTTTGCGGGGTCTATACACGACAACACGAAGTGACATAGCGACATTACGAAGTGACACCCGACAATCGCAAACGACGGCGACAATCCCAAACGACAATGTCGCGATATCCATTTTCAAATGTCGCTTTTCAAAAGCACGATATATCGCGATGTCACTTCGCGTTGTCGAGATTCGTATCGCATTGTCGCTATGTCACTTCGTAATGTCGCGATGTCACTTCGCGTTGTCGTGTGTCGACCCTGCAAACGCGACGGCGACATTATCAAACGACATGCGATAATCACAAACGACGCTCAACGCGAAGCGACATTTTCCAAATGTCGTATCGTATGTCGCGTGTCGAGGGTTTGGGTGAGGGTCGACGCGCGACAATACCAAACGATACACGACACGCGAAGTGACACTCGACAATACGAAGCGATGTTTTCATAATGTCGTATCGCATTGTTGTGCGTCGACCGGTGTTCACTTGGATAAATACCGGCTAATCATGGTCGCATTTTGTTTTTCGAAAAATTCATCAATTTCATTTTATTATTAAAAGCGTTAAAAGTAAGGTATCAAAGTGAATTTCTGTTAACAAGTAGTATGCCTAAACGAATATTAAAACAATGTTCTTCCCGACAGGCACCCTAACATTTGGTGAACTTTGTCATTTTTGGCTTAAAATATTAGCAATAAAATAAGGAAAAAGTGCTTATAAAATAATTATTTTGGATAAATAACTTGTTTTGATAGAAAATGACAAAATCTGAATGTTTTGACAAAAAAAAAGACAACATCTATTCGTCCGTCTGTACGTACTTAAAGATAAAAGCTGTATTTCCGTACTTTTCCGTACGGAAAATGTCCGTGTTTTTCATTAACTTCAAATAATTGTAGAATGTTCCAAACACAAGATATTTTAAAGAAATCCTTTTTATAAATAAAATTTAAACATTTTCAAACGGATATATAACTTGTGTAATTTCACCGCCGACGATTTCGTTGGAGGACCGTCTTATAATGTATCAGTATTCGTGAAAATATGCATACTTCTCCATATATTAAATAGAGGGGTGGTCCTTGTCTATGAAGCCATATCTTCATAACCTGATGTCCAATTTTAATAAATGATACCTTGTTGCAAATGACAAATTAGTACCTAGAGAAAAAAGGCCATGTCAGGTTCGAACCCGGTCGGCTAGGGTCAAGGTCATAGGTCAAATTCCGGTAATATTCTTAAATATGAACTTGTCAGAGCAGTCAAGACGGTTCTGAAAACCCAAGCGCTACCTTCGCTGAATCCAATGGCACCATTAAAGCGATTCTCACGGCTCCCTGAGTCGGGCCAGCTTAGTCTTGGCCAGCACCCTACCGCATATAACAAGTTTGATCATTTTCTGTTACCAGCTGTAAAATATCCGGTCTGAAGAATTTAAATTTGACAAACGAATGAGCAAGGCTAATCAACCTTTGAATATTTTTGTCTTTCATACTGAAAAGGGGCTTAATTTTGATTACCTGATAATGTTCTTTTTTCTGTCCTTTCTATAAGGGGAAAACCAACATACGAACATTTATTAACTTATGAAAACGCGCTGGTTTCCCTTTCCGGCACAAAAGAGACTGCAACAGTAATTAACTTTGAACATTTAGAATTAGATATATTGGGTGAACTCATATTTTTACCACATAAAAGGTACAGGCAAACTCTACTACTTTATAACTAACTACTTAATAAATTGATCTAATTCCAGGTTACATTGCCTCTGTAGTGCGATCAATTCGTAACAGAAAATGCCAAAAAACTTCAGAAAATGGGAAAAGCACCAAAATTGGCACAGCTATTTATTAAAGCATTAAAAACATTTTTTTCATGGGACCCATTTGATATCTGTCAAGATGGCCGATATGGCGGCCATTTTCCAAAATGGTCGCCAAAACTAAATATTTACCTGCGAAGATTCTAATGAAAGGTCATTATATTTACATTCACCCCCAAAATGCACTAAATATAAATGTATATAATAAAATAAATCCTAAATTTGCATCAAATGCAAAAATAACAATTCAAATGATGTTAGTTTCTTTCTCTTTCCATGGTAACGGCAAAAATCTAACCTTTAAGACTTAGTTTAATATTATCATTGTGTAGTTTTCATATTTAAAGAATATTTTTTTTAATATATGTAATTTATATTATTTCACTTGAATTCCCTCCACAGCAGCATATTGAAACATTGTTGTTATTCCCTTACCAGTTATTTAGCCAGATGGGGCTATGGGTTGCCCCTGTATGCATGTCAATACGTCAGCCATGCAGAGTGGGATACTGCAATAACTTTGAAACTACAGCAGAATTTTTCATGATACATGGTACATGGATAGATGGCAATGCAGAGAATGCCAATGTCATTTAAATTTGTTCCTATGGCAACAAATGTTGTTGCTATGGCAACAAATAGTGCACGAATATGACACAAAGTGTCATCCTGCATTTCTTCAAACAAGGAGAGATTGTTTCTTGAGAAATTTTACATAGACAGAGGGACAATTGGAGAACATGCTTGTTATCTTATTTTCTCCTCTTGTACATCATTTTGTCCATCTGTATGTCTGTCCATCATTTGCAAATGGCGGATTCTTCAATAACTTCAAAATTGCAAATTCTAAAGATTTCTTTATGAAACCTTGTTTATAGATGGTAAGTAATATGGAGAATGTGAAGGTCAAATTAACTTAGTTCTATATAAAATGTAGTTTCTTTGACACCAAGTACGACAACTACTCCTTTCAGTTTGGGACTTCGAAATGCAAGAATAGATTACAGTGACGGACTAGTAGGATCAAATGAAACAGTGTTCCTTATTATGCACCCGCAGTCACAATGTTTGCGTAATAAATTGCTAACTGTGTAACAAAGAAGAGTAAGGCTGAAAATATAAAAGTTGCTTTCATGGACAACACTTAGTAACTATTCTGTGAAATATATTACTCTGAACAGTGAGCTGAAATAAGGTACATGTCAGATACTCTTGTCAGTACACACAAGCACGAGATTGTCGACAACTTTAGTTAACTTGCATAAGGCAGTGCAGAGCATTTCAGCACGTTTGACAAATTACGTCTTCCTCGACAGACTTTATCGAGGTTGCAAATGCACTTGAGGAGCTATTGGTACGAGACTCGGGTACTTGAGACAAAAACTATTGGAAAGGTTCCAATATATCAAAGATCTCTCTGGTCAGCCTTATTTATCTTGACTAGGAATTTTAGGAAAGTGATAGAACACCCGACACCCATATGTGCCCGACCTAATGGGCAACCTTTTTAGTATGTTCAAGAGGTGTAGCAGATGATGCAGGAATGCACATTATAGCCCTAATCTATATGTGAACAGATGGTTGATCAAGCTACTTGACATGTTTTGCTGTAAAGAAGAGTATCGAAAGCCTCCATTTATACCCTAGAAATATAATACGAACAGTTTGCTTGTAGGAAGATGTAGAAAATGCATTTAAAAGCTTGATTCACGGTAAGCGTGAGCTGTACTGGTTAGTTTTGTTTGACAAGACAGTGTTATTCTTACATTGGACTGCTTAACTGGAAGTACAAATGGTAAATAGATAATATTTGTCGTCTTAAAACTAGTAATTTAAATTGGTATCAAAATTGTGTTTCGAATGTACCTGTGCTCATTAGAAAAATCCCCAAGTACTCACATTTAATATAATTTTAATTTCAGTAAAATGTCCAGAAATAGATATTAGAGCACATTTTCTTGTAGAAATGATAGATTCTGCTCTTAATTTATACCCCCGTTACACTCAGCCACGTTCCCACTACGTTGTAAAAACTAGCAGGACACAGTAAGAACTTGTACAATGTAGAAGAAATACAGTAGACTCCGATAAGAACATGATAATTAATAATTATAAATGGTCTCCAGAGTGTAGAGAACGCGGTCGAATTTGGACATGTTCAAAACAAATGTAGTGAGAACGCGGTCTAATCAGGAAGCAGGAAGGACGTAGTAATGATTAACTAAAACCTTGTAGGACATAGTACAAGCGTGGTGCTGACGGGAAAGGTTGCATGGCGTGCTCACTGCGCTGTCATTGGGTTATCATTGCGTTCTTGCTACGTCAATGGAGTTCTTACTACAATTTATCTACGCTTGTGTGCTATGACCATGCTACGTGCATGCCACATTGTAGTATACCGCATAAGGTTATTAATATGTTCTTCCGGTTCTTAACACATCTGTGTCACGTTAGCAGCAGGTTCTCGCCATGATTGGTTCAGATTCTGAAAATTAAGTATGAATACTGGATCCAATTCCCAATCACTTCGTTTTCAATCAGCAATGGGTATCGAACATCATCAGGAATTGCCACATAATCATGGACTCAGCAGCACTGGCAGCTTGTAGTGGACTTTTGGACCTCCGTATATCCTTCACACTGATTTTGCTTATTCCACCGCGGTCTCTCTATAAGACTGCTCTTTTTTCTTCGTTGGGGTGTTGGGGTGGGGTGGTGGGGGTCGTCGTTTATTGTAATTTATGGTTGTTGAGTGTAGATGCGGACACAATTATGTCAATATAGCTTGCAGAAGGAATGGAAAAAAAGAGGCGCGTGGCGTAGTATTTATAAGTAGCCGACGAATACAGTGAAAAGGTGATAAGCAGGTGGTTAAAACATGGTAAGCGAGAGGTGCAATCTGACTGATTGTACTAAGAATGTAGTAAGAACACACTGGACGTGAGGAAGCGCGTGGTAAGAAAATTAGTGTGAACGTGTTAGACGCCGTGAGAACCTGGCAAGGATGTTAAAAGCGCGCAGTATGAACTTTAGAACTGCACATTTTTCGAGTTTGATCCCCGTCCCCACCGCATCAAACTTTTCAGGAAGCAGTATGATCATCATGGTCTTTGCCTGAGAGTGATCAGGGCATTAGTGACTGTACATTATGCTTATGACATTAAGCTATAAAACTATTGTTATGGCACAATGTGCTACAATTTGACAAAAACAGAATATTACAGGGACATGCAAATGTAAATTTGATTATGCTGATCAACCGGCAATGACTTTTTCCCAAAGAAATCATGAGGATCTGACAGGCCAGGGATGTTCACATGGTCTATCACACTAACATAATTAATGAATTATATAGTTTTATTAAGTGTCATTAGTTCTCTTAGTGTAAATAAATTGAAATGAATACAGCAACACTTACAAATTCTGAGTCACGAAAACTAATGACAAAGTGAAACACATGTCATTTATTCACTAATACACATTACAGACTAAAACTTCGTTTGCTCAAACTTGATAATTCGAACACCATTCTTCAATTAATCTATCGTCAGGTCCCAAACAAATTCCTTTATGAATATGATTTTTCGATCACTCATACTACCGATAATTCTAATAAATTTAGTCGGTCCTGATGGGTTCCAGTCACCGAAGTTCGAATGTATTTATAATTAATTAATTTACAATTGTTGTAAAGTTCTGCACAGGACTGTTGCCATTTTAAACATTCTTAATATGCCAGTTACCATTATATACTTAATTTTGATTCATATAAATGCATTATGACTTTCTTCTGCTTAATAGCACATTTTATCCAAGGGAGACAACTTTTTTCATTTTTGTTGGAAGAGCGGTATTTTTGTTAATATAATATGTTTGGATTTATTCAGGCAGGTGGTTTTAGCTTATAATACTGATGACTGTAAGTGTCAGTAGAAATTTTATATATAATATTATGTATTTTTGAAAACATATACATATATGGTGGCCATCTTGGATTTTTCGGCCATATTGGATTTTTCGGAGTGGGTCTCATGCTCATTTTTAGTATTTTGCCCTAAAGTAGTTATGTACCAAGTTTCATGCTTTTCCCATTTTCTGAAGTATTTTTACACCATTTTACTGTACTACTGATATCTGCAAGTTCCTGTTGTTGAAATTACCGTAGTTTAGTATTTGTAAATTGTTTAACATTTCATGCAGTATCAATTCACCATAGATCACCTACTTCTTTTCGTTTTATGTCTAAGTAAATATTGACGCAGTGAACGACATTCAATGTTTTTCCTCAAAGTTCGAATGTCGTATGTCGTATGTCTTGCAGTGAACGACATTCAATTTTTTTCTTCAAAGTTCGAATGTCGTATGTCACGCAATGAACGACATTCAAATTTTTTGGTCAATTTCGAATGTCGTATGTCGTATGTCGCGCAGTGAACGACATTCAAATTTTTTCCTCAAAGTTCCAATGTCGTATGTCGTATGTCGCGCAGTGAGCGACATTCAAATTTTTTGGTCAATTTTCGAATGTCGTATGTCGTATGTCGCGCACTGAACGACATTCAAAGTTTTTGCCAAAGTTCGAATGTCGTATGTCGTATGTCGCACTCTGGACGACATTCAAAATTTTTGGTCAATTTTCGAAAGTCATATGTCGTATGTCGCGCAGTGAACGACATTCAAATTTTTTCCTCAAAGTTCGAATGTCGTATGTCGTATGTCGCGCAGTGAACGACATTCAAATTTTTTCCTCAAAGTTCGAATGTCGTATGTCGTATGTCGCGCAGTGAACGACATTCAAATTTTTTGGTCAATTTTCGAATGTCGTATGTCGTATGTCGCGCACTGAACGACATTCAAATTTTTTCTTTAAAGTTCGAATGTCGTATGTCGTATGTCGCGCACTGAACGACATTCAACTTTTTTGCCAAAGTTCGAATGTCGTATGTCGTATGTCGCGCTCTGGACGACATTCAAAATTTTCGAATGTCGTATGTCGCGCAATGGACGACATTCAAAATTTTCGAATGTCGTATGTCGTGCAATGGACGACATTCAAAATTTTCGAATGTCGTAAGTCGTATATTGCGCAATGGACGACATTCAATATTTTCGAATGTCGTATGTCTTGTGTCGTTTGTTTAGCCAACTTCACACAGCTCTTATTTTTAGTGATATTTATTAGAAAAGTATTCATAGGTTTCAGGCAATATTTGCAGTGTTTTAGCTTCCAGAAAAGTTTCATGAAAATATTTTGGTCGAAAATTATAAAAAAAAAATGAAAATTTAGGTACTTTCAAATGTTGAAAAATTATTTTTATGATAACTTATCATTACAAAACTTGTTTCAGACATTAAATTATGTGTATCAAACAAGCATGTGAAATTTGGTGCAAATATCTCCAATAGTTTTGAAAATATATGAAATTATATGTTATCAGTACGTAATGGCTTGAAAATAGTCTTATGTTTCCCGGCATAAAGTGTGTACATATATATGGCAGTGAAGGGGTTAAGTGTAAGTGAAGTTACGCCATAACATATTTTTTTTTTATTTTATGCTAACTAATGAAATACTGTAGTGAGATATAGATCTTATCCATATTACTCACTGTATATCACTCACTGTAAATGATATAGCTTTGCCGACCTACTTGTACCTTGTGTATAAATTTTAAATTCTTTGCGTAAAACAGGATGAAAATTGTAGTCGCGGGGCCTCCATGGCCAAATGGTTAAGGTCACTGACTTCAAATCACTTGCCCCTCATCGATGTGGGTTCAAGCCTCAATCGGGACGTTGAAACTTCATGTGAGGTCGGTGGTTCTACCCAGGTGCCCGCTCATGATGAAATAATGCACGGAGGGGCACCTAGGGTCTTCCTCCACCATTAAAAGCTGGAAAGTCGCCAGATGACTAATCATGTGTCGGTGCGACGTTAAATCCAACAACAACAAATTGTAGTCGCACTTTGTTCATTATAGTATATTTCTCGAATCAAATTGTTTTACTTAATGAGAATTTCGTAACGTTATGCAGCAAGAAATAAGATAAAATGGAACTTTATGTCGTGTGCGTCTTTATAAAGTTACAACACAGCTGACGTCATGTTCGTTTACGCGTGTCTATTTCCCGCGCTGAGATTAAAAAGTGTTGCAAAATGCACATCTCAACGTAATTAAGCATAAAATATAATGAAAATCTCGAAGTGAGAAAATTTTCACATTTTGAAAAAAATGTTTGAAATCGTCCCCCTTCTCAGTGAGATATATTCCATATTCGCTCAAAACAAACAAATATCCTCTATATACTACCCTAGTACAGCAACATGTTTACGTTGACGTCGTTTCAAGTATAGAAGAAGTTGGCCAAATGGACTTTGTCTACAATATAGGTGTTTTTACATAGATGTTTTTAGATATGTTTTACTCATAGTGTTCTTTACATTTTTACATCAATGTTTTTGGGTATGCTTTACATTTTTACATCAATGTTTCTGCTTTACAGTTGGCGTTTGCAATATGACTTCTTCTCGGCGATATATGACCATTTTGTGTCTATTCGCCGTAAAATCCAACTCACTCACTCACTCACAACAATATAGGTGTAGAAAACTTTAGCAGGAAAAGGTAAACTATTCAATTAGGGTCATGAATAACCTCGAATTTAATTTTCATTCAACTCGACTAATAAGTTCACAAATAAATGAAAAACAAAAAAAAAAAAAAAAACAAAAAAAAAAAGCAAAAAACAAAAAACACATGAGCAAATTTAAAAGATGTCTAAAAACGAACTGTTGATAAGGATTTCAATCTTAGTAAATAGATATATGAAGCAAGTTTTCAATAAATACCTACATTATTTGTGTGTGTGTGAGGTGAGGGGGGGAGAGGTTGACGTCATATATCGATAAAATTATAGGCCATTTGACTACTATCGATCTTTTCATGGTGAGGAAGACCCCAGGTGCCCCTCTGGGTAGTATTTGCTCACGGGCAGGCACATGGACAGAACGACCGATTCGACCTGGATGGTTTCTCATCGATTAGGGGTATGTGGTTTGAAGTCAGCGACCTTAGCTACTCGGCCATGGGGGCCCGCCTACATACTTTCAATGTAGAAAAGTGTAGAACATTCTTTTTAAAATCCATGGAAGGTAGACGTTTGTCATTAAAAGTTATACGTCTTTTTGTACAAAAGAGGAATTACAGCTTGTCATAACTATGATTTCTAAATCTAAAATATTGTAGCAAAAGTAAACTGAACGCACTAAAGTCTACTATATGTGGAGAATGAATGCAAACGAAAGATTGATGTGCATTATATGTCTTCTTTTAATCTATAACACAATAAGAAGAGGCATTATTCATTTCTATGCCTGAAACAAAGGCCCGAGGTGAGGTTCAAAACAAAGCACAACATTTCTTAATGTGACATTTGTGTCGTCGGGAATATGTATTTAAGTTTTCGATCATTTATTGACATTCAAACGAAATTAAGTTTGCCAAAACAAAGCAAAGTATTGTGAAGGCAATTCCTACTTCATTAGCATATCAATAAGTGTTATAGTTAAACGCCCTATTTCATTTCATTGACAGGTCAAAGCGACAATATTCGTTCTCAAGTAAACGATAGCAAACTTTCTTTAGTTTCTTGGATATTGTTTCCCGTTTCATTTGCTACTATTATCTGCAGTCATGTTCATTTGGTACCATTAATACAAATGGCGTTAGTGGACTTCTCAAAATTGTTGTCCGGGCAATATTTGAATATTTGAGATACTGATGGGTTCGAAAATGTAAAGTTGAACTTTAAAAGAATGATTTGCGCAAAAATTTATATCCTCTTTTGCCAAACACGGTCTGTTCACACAGAAACATGATTTGATTAGAAGTAACTTTATCTTGGCAGTTGCTCCGCCTCCTTGAATGTGAATGATCCGTAGTAAGCGTAACTATAAATTCCAATTGATTTCTTACCTCTTCATGATTAATCGCATCAACATTCTCAGTTATTAAATTATATGAAAATAAATTTGTCGTATTTTTGAAAAATCTTTTCTTGTCATTGGAGGAAAAGATGACTGATTTATAATCAAATTATTGAGTGCATCTCTATACAAAAAATGCACAGATCTTCATTTTAAAGCTACAGTTTAAATAATTGATTAAAGATGTGACAATAACCACTTTCGGACTTTTGGAGCGCATCAGTGTTATTATGTCTGCCACGTGTAATGGAAAATACATATTGATCTAGTTCTTTTAGTCGGTCTATATGTTAGAAAGTTTATTCACCAAATTCCTCCCACACAGTCGGGCGGATTTACACCAAATTTCACAAGTTTCATCATTGCTAAGCACAGTTGTGTTTGTAGTCGGCATTTTCCTGTTTGGTGATTTTCAGGGGAGGTATGGATCTTGTTTCTTGAGGTGTTATAATGTTTTGGCCACTTCTCTTATATGGCGCATTACCACCAAACACTACAGAAATGGTCAGCGCCAAGTCTCATTGTACATATTGTTGGCATGTTTGATTTTCAGCGGAGTTACGACCCTTGATTTGTCGTATTTTACATTGATCGCGCAAATTTTTCAGTGAAAAACTACACTTAATTTCACAAAAAGTGAGCATTACTAAGCCTGGTTGTGCTTATCGTTAACATATTTCGGTAGGGTGATTTTCATTCGTAAAATTGTATCATGATTTTGCCACTTCTCTTAAATATATGATCCTGTGGATTTCCACCAAATCTTACAGGAATGATCAGTGGCAAGTCTTTTTATGTATATTCAGGGGAGTTATGGCCCTTAATTTGTCAAATTTTGTTATATGTTTGGCGACTTCTGTTACACCGATGGACAGATTGTGACCAAACCTTACAGGAGTTATCGGTGAGTCTAGTTATGCATATCATCGATATGTTCTGGTTCAGTGATTTTCTCTGGAATTATGGTCCTCAATTTATGGCATTTTGTAATGTTTTCGCGTTGGGTTGTGGGAGAAAAACAACCCCTGCTTTCTTAATATTTCGTTCGTGCGTGATTACATTATAATCACTATTATTCTTCCCCCGATTGTCTTTTTATTTTAAAAAAGAACAGCTAAATATATGGCTATGAACTTAAAATTTAGCAAAGAGAAGCAACAAACACCTGAATTTCCGAATGGGATGATACTAGTTACTTTAAGCTATAACAAAAGAACTTCATCAACCATTTATATCTGTGATCTGTAAATAGCTGGCTCAAGCATATTACCACTGGACTGCATCAGTTAACTAAAATAAAACATACGCATATTTAGTTATGTCCTTGATTTATATTATGTTTTGGTACATTTTCATTCTAATATGGCTCGATGCCAATTGGCAGTGGTGAATGTTATTCGTCAATGCTAACTTGCCATTCGGCATTGGTAACTTACAAATAGGGTACCTATATGTACATGATACGTAGGATACACCTAGTAACATTTTGAGTACAGTACACATGTGTACATGGTGAGCAGGTATATGTGTAATTGGTGAGTAATGTACATGTATTACATGTGATATTATGTACAACATGAATGTGTACTGAATTGTTTCAACGCATACATATGACGAGTAGGATACACATATACAGATAAGTAAAATTCATGTGTACGTATGTGTACCATACTCATAATGTATAGATATTTATCCTCTTTATCATGATCATATATATACCCTGCTCGCAATGTGCATACGTACTGTAAAATCTGGTAAATAAGCGTATACGCTTATAATAATTTAAGTGACACTTTTATGTGCCTACTTTTGATATGCGCTTATACTTAAGCCAAAACTATGCGCTTAGCTTTGATATGCGCTTATAGACAAGCCATGTGGGCCTATTTTTGATATATTAGAAATATTGAAATTACCTTGGTTGAGAAAACGAAAATAAAACATGGTCATGAACGTGCGCAGTAAACTACTTCTTTTTATTGCATAGGCCTACAGTATTTATACATAATGAAAGCATTATGAACTTCATTATTTGCAAAATATGGTCAATCTCTCGGACCACTCAATGATTGTTTAACAATAAGATTTTAGCATTTTATCCGTACTCTTTTCAAAAAATTACAAAAGAATGACAAACAGTTATGACAGCGCAAACAACTTTTCTGGTATTCGAACTTTTACTTTAATTTACTGAAAACAGTTTCTATTCGAAAAACATGATTGTCGTAAACAATTATCATTTATCAGACAATAGAAGTTATAACATTTTAACACCTATCGACTATTCAACAGGTAAGTAAACTTGTCACCTGTATTTATGATCAACAATTATCACGCTATAATACTTTTTTCTGCATCTGTTGTTTGTTTACAGTAAGGGCATGACATGCGCTTATTATCCCATACGGAATAACGGTAAGGCCGTATGCGCTTACTTTTGATATGCGCTTATATTCGAATATGCGCTTATTTACCAGATTCTACAGTATATCCTAATTACCAAGTATGTCTTCCATTAAACTCTAACTAAACTTGCACAACGGCTATATATCCACAATATCCCAGAGAGTAAACGACCACAAATTTCCTCGCGTCAGGGCTTACAAGAATATTTTAAACGAAACTCTGAAAAAAATCGGAAAGTTCAAGACGTGTTGCCTTTGAAATGCTACATGTAGCACTGCATATAGGCCATCTAAATCATTTTTTGAAAAAAAAAGAATAAAAATGTACCACATTAAAATGTAAAATAACAGCATCCGAATGACAAGTAACCACTGCAAATTGACAAGTAACAGCATCAAAATAAAAACGTACCTCGCTATAATGTACAGTAACAACATCAGAATAAATGGTTCCCACTAGCGGAGCAGAATGATTTTAGGTGTATTTGTGTAACTAAATACTTTCAAATTAATTCCATTCATGTTATACATCTTGCTCATATCAACAGTTCTTCCGTATGTCTGAAAAGACAGTTACTAGGTTTGGTTTCTTTCCTTTTTATCAATTGTGGTATTTTTCTGGCAGTCCCGCATGAATTTGATCGTTGTCCAATTATAATATTGTTGAAAAACGTAGTTTCGGGGGTGAGGGTTTATACTCCATTGATAAAATACACTTCAATTCCAGTTTTCAATGTAAGTTTATTATGAGATTTTGTCTAACTGATGGAAATAAATTTTAATTCTCTCATTCCTCTGGTCTAAAGTCACTTATAATTATAACTGAAAAAGATTTCATTTCTTGTTTCTATGATCTGTAATTTTCAAAGTCCGAGCCAAAAGTAAAGAATCCCCTCCCAAGTTCTGACCTAGGTTTATATACAAAAGCATGTACCCTCCCATATTTGGAGTGTATCATAGTAATGAAAGACAAAGATTACCCCTAATATTTATGAGGATAACCGTTGACTGATGGTACCATCCCAAATACGGAGCCACCTCTAACTCTAACAAACCAGACATGTTTACCGTGGTACATGATGACAACATACCTGATAAAATGATACAAAATGATACACACTCCAGTCCCAAGCAATTTATGAGGGTAACTGGTGAATGACAACTCAAGTAGCAGAGGCCAAAGTTCCACATCAGTGGAATCAATTAATAAATCAACTTTAATAAGACTACTAAATTTACAACACTCCCCACCCTTAGCTTCTTAATTGTCCCCAATTAAGTTTAGATATTAAATCATAAGTGACTACTGAGGCAGACTCTTGCTCTCAAATACTATGAAGAAGATACATAAAAATATGAATACCTTAACTATTATATTATTGAAACTGCTCCTCAATATAAATGATTTAGTGTCATGAATAGTAGCAAACATGTTATACTCTGTGTTTTAATAAAGCTCAGGATTATAGTTCGGAAGAACTACGTGACTAAATACTTCTCAAGGTAGTATACATGTAAAATGACTATTAAACTAATGTGTGTATGAAACATTAAAAGTGTAAAAAATCACCAACTGTCCTAGTAAAACACATGTAAAATAAAATCCAGTGTTGAATTCAATTCATCTAATAAGGTGAATATATATTTGGTAAGCACTTTCACGCAATGTTTATTTCTTTCACACAAAGTCCTGGTGCCTTTATTTATTTTCACATTAACACAGTATGATGATAGAAATAGGCGAAATTTTGATTAATTTCATTGATATGGTAGTCGTCTTTACCATTTACTAATGTTAGTCCTGGTGCCTTTAATTTATTTAAATTAATTTGAAGAAAAGGAATAGGCACAATGTCTGATTTATATGGCTATGGTAGTCGTCTCTACCAAAGTTTTAAGTCATGTGTGCCGAGAATATCTAATTGTACAACAAATGATTTTAATAAATGGCACAAATTTTAATATCTGATAATGAAACCCACAAATAAATCCATTTGAATACACCAAGGCTGAATGGGATTATTATTACCAATGCAGTCACTAATTAAATCCATCTAAAGAATAATAAATCCATTTGAATACACTTAGGCTGAATGGGATTATTATTACCAATGCAGCCACTAATTAAATCCATACAATGAATAATGAAATTAATAATTACACACTTATAATCCAGGATGAATATTAGTCAACACTTTGAATCCAGAAGGAATATGAACCTAATCCAAAACATTTAACACTTTTAATATTCAAAACTTTTGTGTATTTGTGTACCATAATGGTATGGTCTGTATTGGGTCCTGTTCTTGAACTTCTCCTCACTTGTTGACTGGTACTGCCCAGGCAGGATTTGGAAGTTTGCTGGTACCCTTTCATTTTTGCAGGCTCCATAACCTCAGATCCCCTTTCTAAATTCCAGTTTGTTTAGTTCTGCCTATTGTTTTCTCGTTTCGGGCAAACCCTTTACTTTATCTGTGGACCAAATGCCGCTTTTCATGGAGTTACACGCCTCAACACGTATATCATTGAAGGTTCCATGTTCACCGCCGTTTGAATACATCTGCGGATGTCTCTAAATTGCTTTTTGTACTTTTAGCATGTGTAAATGTTGAGTTCTGCTCTACTTTTAGCATGTGTAAATGTTGAGTTCTGCTCAACTCGGGGCTAGAGGGCGTGGACGGTAGCATGCATTTCCACTACCGTCCATGAACAGGCTCAATCAAACCGAGCCTGCAACATTTTCGTTTTTGTCGTGTTGGGCGATCTGTGAAGTTTCCACTTTTTTCTATTTTATGATTATTTTCCGCAGACTTTTCCATGTTTGAGTGCCTATGGGTCATTTTATTTCCATGAAAAGGTTTCAATCTGTCATGATGCACTATAATGTACCGATTTCCGGATTCTGTCTCATTAAGTGGTCCCATTATGTCAGTTTGTATACGATCCATAGGACGGCCAACTGTGTACTCCGTTAATGGTACTCTCGATATGTTTTTCGGCCTTTTTCGGAATGCACACTTTTCACAACTTTTGATATGCAACTGGACGTATTCCTTCATTTTATATCAGTGATATTTGAGATGTAATTTTGAATATGTCTTTGAAATTCTTAAATGTGCTCCAGTAATTGAATCATGACAAGATATCAAAAGTTCCTTATAAAGTACTCTAGGCACTATCAACAAAAGCTGATGGTCCTTTGCACTGACAATGTACTTTTTAAATAACACTCCATCAATCAGAGTTAACAGGTCATAATTTAGCCAATAATTCCGCACACTTGGTGAATTCCCAGCTACCTTATCTCTCAGGGGGCGTCTGTTTTCTTCAAGCCACTGTATCACAATTCCTAAATCTGAAATTTGGCCATTTTGACAGGTGAACAATTAACTGTGTTAAACTGTTTGAGACAACCAAGTTAGATGTTTGCGCTGCATCCTCGGATAATGCAACATGTTCATCCAGTATAGAATTTACGTCCTTGTTCAACACATCCTCGTTATTTTCACCAAAGCTGAAGCTATTTCCACTTTGTACACCATTTAAATCCAGACTATTATGGAATCGAGGTCGTTGAACGCGATTTCGGAAGTACTTCCCAGTCTGTTTTAATCCATGGAAAAGTGTTTTGAAACAACCTATTAACTTCATGATTTGCAGCTGCATGAGAACAAAAATACTGCTCCATACCCCACTATTTTGAGCCTTTACTCGTAATATGACTGGCCTATTCTGATTCCCGATATTTACGTTTTTATCGAATAATGGAACAACGTCATTGAATTGTGCAAAATCTGACCAGGAATCGTGTTTCTTCAAACAAGTCTGACACCCCTTAAGGTTAGAGACCACCAATTGTTTTCCCATAGACTTACATTGTAACATTATGGCGTGGACGGCCTTCCATACATCAAACAGGTATATCTAATTACAAGTTTTTCAAGAACAATCTTAGTTCTACCAAAATATCGGACGAAAAACATATGAATAGTGATACTTTATTTAAGTAATTTTCGTGTGAATGAGATGACCCCCTGTTTACATCATTGACATGGCGGGAGAAATTCATTTGATAAAACTTTTTTTCGATACACATAAAATGTAGCAAATTTTGTAAAAATGTATAATAAAATACTGTAAATGCGGTGAAAAAATATCAATTTTGAAAAAATAATCACTTCCTGGGTTTGTTTACATGACTGACCAATCAGAACGCACAGACGTTACCTTATTCCCAGGTATACACTTACCTCATTCCCAGTAAGTTCCCTGTACTTTTTTGAACTGGTGGTCTCTGACCTTACATGGTAAACTTTCAAGTATTGTATTCCCATCATAACACTGACACTCCTCTGGTTCACATGGAATTCAGGACAGGCTATCAGCATTGATATGCTTTTTCCCATTACGATGTTCGATTTTAAAGTTATACTGTGACAAAACCTCTAACCATCGTGCCATTTGATCAGTAGGTGACTTAAACGACATTAACTACCTTAAACTGGAACAGTCAGTCAGTCAGTCCTTAATAAAAATTATCTACCTAACAGAAAGTGTCTAAACTGGGTTATAAATGTCACTACGCCCAACAGTTCCCTTCTTGTGGCACAATAACGTCGTTGTGTTTTGTCAAATGATTTACTCGCAAACATACTTGGTTTTTCAACATAATCTTGAGCTGTATCTGGCCATTGCATTTGCGACAAGCAACCCCCGCACGAGAAATTACTACTATCAGTATCCACTATGAATACGCCTTCCTCTTTTGGATATGCTAGCACTTCTTTGCCTGTCAATGCAGATCTTAAGTCCATAAAAGCACTATCCTGTTCTGGTCCCCAGATAAAGGCTCGACCGGCCTCTGTTAAGCGATTAAGTGGTGACGCCCTAGCACTAAATCCCTTGATAAAACGTCTGTAATAACTACAAAAACCTAAAAACTTCTGAGTTCAGTTAAATTCAGCGGTATAGGCCACTCTTTCACAGCTTAAACTTTCTCTTCTGAAGGACGTATTCCAGAACTGTCAATTGTATGACCCAAAATATTTATGCGCCTTTGGAGTAGATTGCACTTGCTCGGTTTTAATTTCAAGTTATTTTTCTCCAATCTGGTTAAAATTTCATCTAACCTAAACAATGCCTGATCAAAAGTTTCGGCAAAAGTACAAATATCATCCATGTAAATAATCATTGTCCTCCATTGTAAGTTCTTAAACACTAATTCAATACACCGCTGAAATGTATGTGGAGCCCCTGTAAGACCCTGCGGCATAGTAACATATTGATACAGACCGCCCCTGCTGGTGCCAAATGCAGTCTTTTCACGATCTCTCTCATCCAGTTCTATTTGGTAAAATCCTGACAAAAGATCTAATGTACTGTAATAATTATTTCCTCCCAAACTTTCTAAACAACTGTCAATTATTGGCAATGGATAGGCACATTTTTTACTTAAATCATTTAAACCTCTATATTCGACAACGATGCGCACTCTTCCCTGTGGGTCCTTTTTCCTTACGAAGCATAAAGGTGCAGACCATGGACTCCTACTTTCTTCAGTTATTCCCATTTCAAGTTGTTGTTAAATATTTTTTTCTTCTTGGCCTTCGAACACTTTTGGCACCCATCTAGGTGGTATTTTAACAGGTCGAACATTTTCTGGCACTTCAATTGTATGTCGTACTATAGAAGTACGCCCTAAATCTGTGGAGGAACTGGAAAAAGCATCTTTATGTTTCTCCAATAGACACTTCAATGCTTATTTTTGTAACTCATTTAGATTTTCTGAGGATCTATGGTACAAGTCCTTTAACCCACTACTCCATGTAGTCATGTCATGTTTAAGTCATTTTCACTTGTTTTGATATTTCACAGTCATTTAAATCAACATTTTCTCTCAATAAATCCTCCTGTTTAGTTTCATGCAAATATCCCAATAATGACCCTTTTGATAATTTCACTTTTCTGTCAGAGGTGTTAACTAGTCTAATGGGAATTGAATCACCCCGAATTCTCTTTGGAGCAATGAGCACACTTCCCATCAAAACATTGTTAGCCGGTTGTTTATTCTCTGTAGGGTAAATGATGTCCAATGATGAATTAATTGCACCGAAATTTATAGCCTCCCCATGTATTACAGTTTGTGAATTCGCTGGAATTGTTACTCTTGACCTTGTGGTCACTCTGGCTGCCCTCAGGGGAACTTTTTCAACTAGAGTTCTACATATTTTCCCATTCAATTTTAATCCCTTTTTAGCACTAAGTTGGTAATCATTTTCATACAAGAAGTCTAATCCAATTAGTCCATCTTCATGAATAGGTGCACTTAATACAGTGAAATTAAAAGTTTGACCCGATGCAATAAATGAAAATTCACATTGTCCACCTATGGCTAATAAACCGTCATCCGCAACTTCAAGACGTATCGAAGGGTCAACTTTACACAACTCAGGTCGCATATCCTCTGGTATTCTATGATATAATGCAGTAGAAAAAATCGTAGTACAGGCACCAGTATCTATGACTAAGTTCGCATGCACAGTTTCAAAAATATCTACAGGCAATATAATTGAAACACCATCTGTATAAGCACTCCTACACTTAATAGTCTTAAATTCAACTTCACTGTTATTGACCAAGTCTGGGCCGTTAGGCTTGGTCGAAGCTAGTTTTCCGACTTGTTACCTTCTTGAAGGTTTGCCTTACACTCGGCCGCATAGTGACCAAACTGTTGGCATCTGAAACACTGCACATCTTTTCTTGGGCGCTGATTTACTTTACGATCCGATGCTGATCTACTACTTTTAACATTCAACTGGTTCGCGAGATGATCAATCTTTTTCCTATGTTGGATTTCAGATCCCTACCGAATTCTTGCAGTCTTGCTTCTATTACGTAAGGTTCCCTGCCCGTGTCAATGTTCCTAATTCTCGCCCCTCTCACGTCATCTCTAACGCTGGAATAGTTGTCGAGCAATTCTCTTGCCTGATCGATAGTTTTTGGGTCCTGCATCCCAATGAACAAAGCCGCCTGAGAATCCTGAAGTCCCTTAAGAAAGTGCCGAAGGTTTTTCGTTTCTCTCGTCTCGTTGTTCGCTGTGGGGTAACCTTTTATTACCAACCTCTTAACCTCTGCCACACATTCAGCCAATGATTCTTTTTCCCTGTTGTATTTCCGGTTTTCTAACTCAGCCAGATAGGAGGAAGTGGAGCGCTTTTCCTGAAGTCGCGCCACCATAGATGAATTTATCTTTGCATAACTTGACAATTCGTCAGCTCCCAGCTGCTTGAAAGCGTATTCCGCAGCATCACCACGTAAACTGTTCTTAAGGCGGAACAAACGTTCACTGTTGTCCCACTTGCACGCATCAACCATAGCTTCAGATGGGTGAATGAAACTCTCCCAGGATGATTTGCCATCGAAGATAATTTGCCTCGGTAGACACTCCGTGAGAACTACGTTCCAACGCAAGTCATGTCTCAACGATATCATGTGACATATCTCAACGACTTCTGGCTACGGTATCGCTCAATATGACACGGCTTATATTATTTTCATATGTATCAATTACTTTTATTATATTTACTTATGTCTTGACTTGAACATTTATTCAGATTCTAAAAGTAATCGCATAAATTTATTAAAACATTTAAATTTTAAAAGCAGTTGTCTGTTATTTAGAAAATAGAAGCATTTTGCTATTTTACAGAATAAAACAAATATACAACACTTTTTCAACAGCAATACTTACTGTCAGTCAATGATCGATTAAAGGCAATGCCAGTTTTAATCTTAGAAATATATCTCTGCAACGGCTTTATCATAAACGAACAATATTTATTAATATCATGTCCCTCACTCTAACCGATGATGTTACTAACTCTATACGCGACAAAGGCAAGCGTTACTGACACTCATCGAAGTATTGCTGCTTAACACATTAATTATATTCGAGTAAAATATACAATGTCTGTGACTGAAAATCAGATTTTGTTCAAAGTATGTACTAGTATTTTTATCCGTTTCTTTTATTATCATTTGACGGTTTCTCCAAGATATCTTACTAGCAATATATATGAGGTGGCGCGGAGTTGACTTATACTATTGCATGCGCACACCTTAATTATTATTAAGTGTGTAAAAAGATTCTTTTGAAGCACAGGGCGCAACTACGAAACCTGAAGTAAGCATGTAATCGTAGGTTATTAGATTTGTTTCTAGGTATATGCACGCGTTCTGCAGCGGAAATATAGAAATATTGCGCGACTTCAATCAAACCGAGTCTGCAATTTTCACTGTGCCTTGTTCTCGGTGCTTCCGAGGGATCTACTTTCCAGATTTTATTTATGAAGAATGAATGCTTATTTATCGATGCAAATCTAAAAATCTTTTTATAATTACTACATGTGTATAATTCATTATATCAATGAAAAAATTGTTCTTTAGCCCAAGTGGAACTGAAAATGTCCTAGTTAAAGAACTTAAAAACGTGACGACATCCATGAAACTGACGTCACAATTGACGACACGCACTCGAAATGAAACTGAAACGTCAATATTTATAAGTTATTGACATTGTTTTTAGATATAATGCACTTGTGCTGCAGCAGTAATATTGCGCGACTTTAGGAGCGCAATATTATCCGCGAAAGAACGAGTGCATATATCCACATACCAGGTTGATAACGTTTTTATTACATACCTACTATCAAGTAATTGCTTTATGTCTAAATTTTCTTTCTGCTACGAAAAACAGGAAAAAGTACGAGAAGAATTTCTCCAAAATTCTAATAATCAAATCAAGCTGACGCGCATTCATATTTTCTGCAAGTTGAACCGTCAAATAGATGCCGCAACGTGCGCGTGGACGTCATTGACATCACGCGATTATTTCCACTTAAACGTTTAGAAAACATTTCTCTCTGATATGAAAGCGTTGTCCGCAATTTGTACAGTTTCATAAATTGGAGAGCGGTGCATTTAAGTAATAATGGCCCTGCCAAGGTGATAATAGCCCGAGGGCTATTATTTTCTTTTAGGGCCATTTTCATTCAAAGACACCTTTATCCCATTTATTTACCTGTTTATTACACGTGTACCTATAATCTTGTAAGAAAAATTTAAAGTGTATTATTCATTTGTTCAAGCATTTAATGGAGTTTTTCAGTTTCTATACTATTTGGATAAGAGGCTATATGTTGTATAAAATCAAATGCCTTGATAGTTGTTTTAAATGGCTTTTTGTTACTATTTATAGTAACGTATATAATCAGGGAAAATATTGCACGATCACAGTCCATTGAAACTCAATCGAAATGATTGTAGATATGTAATAAGGAAAATTCTAACACGATCTGCAGCAATTGCTATATAAACATATAGCGAAATCGCCTATACATGAATCTACGA
The DNA here is from genome assembly GCF_021730395.1 of Mercenaria mercenaria. NCBI lineage: Eukaryota > Metazoa > Mollusca > Bivalvia > Venerida > Veneridae > Mercenaria > Mercenaria mercenaria. The sequence continues at coordinate 3,712,131 of NC_069374.1, forward strand.
TAAAATATGGTTGGCTGTTACATTTCACCCCCTATGATTGTGGCATAAGAGATTCTACTTCAGTTCCATTACATACAAATTATTTCAGGGCCAAACGGTTGAAAACAGGATTTCAAAAACATAAATATGATAAAAAGTCATACTGACCTGTGTGTAGGACCGTAAAACACGTTTCGATCTCTACGAGCGAATTCAATTAGCTTAATTAAGATTCAGCGGTGACGTCATAAATGTATGACATAAAGTATGACGTCATAATGATGTGACGTCATATAAAGTTAAGCTCGTAACTTGTAACACAGGGTCAAATCGCTTAATTTGATGATTCTCTTCATAATTAGTTTGCGAGCTGTTACATTACTAAATTATAAATACTTCTCAAAATTCTGATAAAAAGAAACAAATATCTATACGTTCCATTGGCTATGCAACTCTTTCTAACCACAGGGGGTAAATTGTAACAGCATAAGACCCGAATGACGTATTACGCTGAAAATGTAGTAATGTAAAATGTGAATTATTTGCGTTGTTAGAATCGAAATAATAAATATGTTCCAATAATTTAATCAATTAATAAAACATGGGCAGTCGTTTGGATGCGAATGATTAAATCACTCGTGCTACGCACTCGTGATTTAATTATTACGCATCCAAACTTCTGCCCATATTTTATTAACTGATAAAATATAGGAACAGATTTATTATTTCTTAAATATTTCTTGTACAACGGACTGGCGTTTCCGTCGACTTTAGTTACCCATGCCTGCAAAACCCATCTGGCATCCCCATGCGATGGCTCTCGTTCTGGTTATGATAACTTGCGCTGCTTTGATATTATATGGTATTGTATATGCGAACTTAGACAATATCAGGTACTTTGAGACCTACTCTTCGTCCTATTTATATGTAGTATTTTGTCGGTCTGAAATACGTTATTTTACGGAAAGGACATACCGTTACGCTTTAAACGATAAAACTAAAGTGGAACTTTGTTATTGTGCTTCACTTGAATGTAATGACGTCACTTCGGCTTACGGACGTTCATTTCCCGCGCTGTGGGTGCATGCTCTGCCATAAGAATGAGTACTGCAAATGAAGTACATTGTATTTCTAATTGCTTTTAAATTTCTGTTGTTATTTGTGAAATACGGTATGTAACAAAAATGATCTGTCAGAATGAAACGCTTATTTTTATACGATGTGCAAGAAAAAAATCAGTTATGTGTTAACGAACTCGACAGAAATATCCGTCCTGAGGGCACTTGCGCCTTGTATTGTTACGAGTTATGACGTCTCAGGTTCCTAATACATTTGCACGACGTAATAATAATTATTATATGCGGACAAAATGAGCAATACGCCTGCACATGGTGCCAAAAACATTTGTTACGAAATAGCTAATTTATGTGGAAAGTTCTTGAAGTAATGCTTTACGATCCTGATTATCTATACAGAATTGATTACCGGCGTACACATGTACGTACTATCTAATAAGTGTGAATGTATAAGCTATTTTGTAACATTAATGAAGCGTTCTACGTCTCTCCGAGATAATTGAGCCGTGCCATGAGAAAATCAACATAGTGGGTTTGCGACCAGCATGGATCCAGACCAGCCTGCGCATCCGCGCAGTCTGGTCAGGATCCATGCTGTTCGCTTTCAAAGCCTATTACAATTAGAGAAACCATTAGTGAACAGCATGGATCCTGACCAGACTGCGCGGATGCGCAGGCTGGTCAAGATCTATGCTGGTCGCAAATGCAGTATGTTTGTTTTCTCATGGCGCGGCTCAATTAAAGATTTTAAGGTTCGTGGTGACGGAATGCGCAAGGTGCCCCTCCGAACATTATTTCATATACGGACGGGCATCTTGGTAGAGCAAACGACCTTTTGCAAGCGTACTGGATGGATTTCTTACACGAAAATCCCACATCCAAAGCTAAAGTTCAAGCACATAGATGGAAAGGCAAAATAAAGGAAAAAGGCATTTCTGATTTCAGTAAAACGACAAAGTAAAGGAGATTCGAGTCACTGCACGACTTTTATGAATTATGTTTGAAAAAGAAAAGTAAAAGGGTGATGCAATATGCTGCGTAAGTTTGGATTATCTTAGTAAATGCACAAGTTTCGAGAACTTAATAAGGAAATTGGGAGATGAAAACAACGCAAAATACTAGCAATGAAATTTTCAGGAAATGCGCGTGTTTAAAAAGGACGAGAAAGAAAGACATGCTGTAAAGTTTAGAAAATATAATTGTTATTTTCTTCCAATTATTAAAACCTTACAGGTTCTCTATCCGCTTTTAACGTAAAATGTAAACATTGCAATGCATAACATCGCGGGCTTAGCGCAAAACGGTTGTAACTTATATGAAATAAAGAAGGAGTTACCACCGTTTTGCGCTAAGCACGCGACATGTATACACTTTTTCAAAACTGACTGTAAGAGTAAAGGTTCAGCTGAGCACCACTTTTGTGTAGGAGCCATCAACAATGCTTACAAGATTCCATGGAATTTGATATAAATGAAAGATACTTATTTCTATTGAAGAGCATTAACCTTACATTTTAATTTTCATGCTGAAATTGTACATGATTTTATTTATCCATTTCAAAGAATTTTACTCCACCCTGCGTAATATTATAATGTGTATTATTATAACGACAAATACATTTGTCATACTGATTAAATTGTTGTATCTTGCCCAGACGTCATCCAGTCATTTATGAAAATGTCAAAGAAATGTTCTCGACGAAAAGATAAGATGTACATAAGAATTTTCCACAAGTTCAAATGGTAATTATGTTACTGAGACTTTGCAACACTGTATGTGAGACGTTGTCACATAATCTCTGTTATCGTTGCGGCCTTGCAACATTTATGTAGCTTACATATGTGTATTTGTAACTAGTAAATTGTATCTTGCAAAATGCTGCAAATAGCTAATATATCTTCCACACATCAAACTCATCTTTTCAGTTATGAAACGTAGAATATATACGCTTAATTACACATAATATATGAATCAACAAGGTCATTCGAAGCGACACCGTAGCTTCATCGTTGAGGTATGTCACATGATATCGATGAGACTTGACTTACGTTGGAACGTAGTTCTCCTGGAGTGGTAGAGGAACCTCGTATTTATCACGGGCTCTCACCGTTGATTTTACTGCCTTGATGTATTGCTGTTTTCATTCGAAGCTGTGTCCCTTTCATTAACTCATTAAGGACGCAGATCGCATTTATGCGTTCATTTAACTCTTATCGAGTACCGCATGTCGTATTTATCCGTCAAAAGATAACAGGCGTGTATGCCGAGGATCGCATAAATGCGCTATCCGCCTGATAGTACTGTATGCCGCGTGACGTGATTTTACGTTTGTAAGAGTACCAACGACTGAACTGCTGCCAAAGTCAACCAATGAAAATATTTTACTCTAAAGATTTATAAAACTCGGAAGGGATCGAAACAATCAAAATATTTATTATTTTAGCATGATTTTTTTTTAATATACTCATCATTAAAAGATCGGAATTAGAAAGTTATGTGTAGGTATTGCCTGTTGTATCTTCTAATTCTATTATACCGCAGAATCTTTCTTTTTTATTCAGTATTTTTAATTTTATTAAATAAAGTATAATCTAGTTCTTTCATAATGTCAATTGCTTTAAAGTTTAGCAATAGATGATATTTGAATAAATATAAAATAATCAAATAATGGCTGTTTTTCTATGTCCAATTTTTCTTGAATATTGCAGTTTTCCATATTCATGTTACTTCAGTTGGACTGTAAAACAATTTTGCAAATCAAAATAATAGTAAATTTTACATTATTGATTAGATCATGAATTGTAGTATCAGTTGTGAAAATTTCAGTTTTATTCATCTTTTATAAACAGATGTTTGTCCCTAATTTTGATCAAAGGATGCCTAGATCTTATCGATTATCGATTATCAGTGAAAATCCACAGGCATACAAAGCAGATAAATTGATAAGTGGCTCAGGAATGTATCGGAAAATTGATACCAGTAATTAAGCGGCGATACGGCTGCAGGTATTAATGAGTTAACTAAATTTCTTATCTGATTGTTTTTTTCCATAGAAATGTCATTGATTCGTTGTTGGTAACTGCGTACTTATTCATCTCTTTGTAAAGTACTTTCCTGTTCATTCTTGCGTAGTCTCTCACTTAAGGTCAAGTTATCAACTTCTGCCGATTTACGTTTTTGTCTCAAAAGTTCAACTTCAGCTAATAATTGTTCATGACTATCATCATCTTCAGTTGTGACAGAATCTTTTTCTTGTTGCCTTTTAGGTCCCATGATTGTTATTAAATTGTCACCACAAATATATTAAATAGAAATATATGTCCAAATTTCTGATAAGCACGTGTGTAAGTCCATTTCCGTCGCTGCCACCAGTGTTGAAAAACGTAGTTTCGGGGGTGAGGGTTTATACTCCATTGATAAAATACACTTCAATTCCAGTTTTCAATGTTAGTTTATTATGAGATTTTGTCTAAGTGATGGAAATAAATTTCAATTCTCTCATTCCTCTGGTCTAAAGTCACTTATAATTATAACTGAAAAATATTTTATTTCTTGTTTCTATGATCTGTAATTTTCAAAGTCCGAGCCAAAAGTAAAGAATCCCCTCCCAAGGTCTGACCTAGGTTTATATACAAAAACATGTACCTTCCCATATTTGGAGTGTATCATAGTAATGAAAGACAAAGATTACCCCTAATATTTATGAGGATAACCGTTGACTGATGGTACCATCCCAAATACGGAGCCACCTCTAACTCTAACAAACCAGACATGTTTACCGTGGTACATGATGACAACATACCCTGATAAAATGATACAAAATGATACACACTCCAGTCCCAAGCAATTTATGAAGGTAACTGGTGAATGACAACTCAAGTAGCAGAGGCCAAAGCTCCACATCAGTGGAATCAATTAATAAATCAGCTTTAATAAGACTACTAAATTTACAACAATATACAGGCAACAAATCTCATACATGTGATACGCCAGATTTATTAACATCTGGACAGCGTTGTTAGTGAAAGTCATTTTTCGTAGTTTTACGTGATTTTTCCCAATGGTGAGCTTTAACTGCTGTAATTTCTTATCAGCTCCAATTCATTTACAATACTTGTTATCACTACCAACTTGTTCCAAAGATAATTGTCTGTTAACTAGTATATTTTTCCTAGTTTAATTTTTCACAATTTCATTCATACAGGCCGCAATTGTCATGCGTCTGCTCATTTTGTTGAAACAAAATCACTACCATGCAGTTAAACTTGCATTGACAGTAGCAAATATGGACGGTCAGCGAGTAAAATGAAAATAAAAGTACTGAAAATGACTTATTTTTATTTCATTTTGTCAAAAAATAGGGTAGGCGCTCCCGTAAACTAGAAAATTAAAACATGCTGACCTAATTTACAAGCTAGGTGCGTTTAAACTTCGGAATTACCACCTTTTTTTCGTTCCTACGGATTCGAACCAGCGCAAAAAATACGCCAGGTGCGGGCGGTCAAAAGAAATCAAAATATTTTTTTCATTTCCCGTCAAATTGGTGCGGGAAATCCGACGAACAGGTTATCAATTTAGTGTGGCCTTAGGGTAAATAATTCTATATGTTAGCCAGGTTACTTATGACGGGTTGGTGGTTTTATTCAGTGGATGCGCCTATGCCTAAATAAAAGCCATATCTTCTCTTTATAGCTGAAAAGTGTCTAGATGGCAGTATATTACCAGTGCGTAATAAATGCAGTTAATACGTACACAAATATCTTCGCAGGTCCATTTTTGGAAACTAATAGCTTCGCAGGTCCATTTTTATTAATGGCATATCATTTTTAAGTTATGTACTTGTTTCTCGTTTATATTTACTAGTTTGTGTTGTATTGATTAATACAAGTTTACGGAAGCTCAAAGACAATTAGAATTCATTGTTTTATCACGTGCCCTTGAGATGCTACGGAAATTTAACCTGAGATCAATTAACTACCAATTTGTGGCTCGAGTCGACGAATAAATTTGATCATGACAAAGAGGAACTAAACGATGAGAGGAGGTAGTTAATCGTGGACACGAGCATCTAACTCAATGGAAGGAAATATTAACTCATGGCAAAGCGATAATCAACTCAAAACCACGAGATAGTATCTCGAAGTATCTCCAAGAGTAAATATTCTCATTCTTTAGCTGATTACCTTGTTGACACAAGTTAAGTCTCTTTCAAATTGTCATTTAGACACATCTAAATTAACAGTTAATTGTTAAGAAATAAGAAGAATCCGACACGTAAAAAGTATTTCTGAAGTGGGATTAGAACTCTAGTCCTGCAGAACAAGAGCCATTCACTCTACAAGTTTAGCTGTCTTTTCAATAAAATCTGAATTTAGAAAATGTTTATACATGTGTCGCAGGGTCAGATACCCACTTTATTTTTGTATCTGTCTATTGTATGATTTATGTATTGTCCTTTTGTGTTGTCACTGTTAAATGTCCTATCATCCCATATTTCCAATATTCCTATACATTTCCAATACATTCATTCATCTGTCATTTTCATTTTCATATTAATTAACCATGGTGACGGGCCTCAAACATATTTGACTTTCCCGCACTCCTATGTCACGCATGCGCACTTCAGTACATGGTAGTAAAAGCCATTTTTCTTCTCTTGTCTTACGACAAATTCTTAGTGCCGCTTTGCGTGCCTTTACAGGTAATTGTTGATTTCATTCATTGTATTATCCATTTGTCTTTCATTTCATATCATATTTGTATTGCATTCGCTTGGAAATATGGAATTATGCACTTCAGTAAATAGAAATACATGGTAGTAGAAGCCATTTTTCTTCTCTTGTCTTACGACAAATTCTTAGTGCCGCTTTGCGTGCCTTTACAGGCAGATGACCTACAAGTACTCTCCAACCCAGGGCGTAAGAACCCAGACTACGACACATGTATCATAGTTTATTTATTTCTACGTTAATTAAAACAAGAGCTGTCACTAATGGTGACAAATGCCCACGCAGCACCTTGACCTTTGACCTGGTGACCCCAAAGTCAGTAGGGGTGGTGTACTCAACAAGTACTATCAGCATGTAAAGTTTGAAGGTCCTGGGTGAAGTGGTTCGCATGTAAAGTGCCTTCATGCAAAAAGTTAACGTTGGCCCCTGTGACCTTGACCTTTGATCTGGTGACCACAAAGTCAGTAGGATTGGTGTACTCATAAAGTACTATCAGCATGTAAAGTTTGAAGGTCCTCGGTAAGGTGGTTCGCGAGTAAAGTGCCTTCATGCAAAACGTTAATGTTGGCCCCTGTGACCTTGACCTTTGACCTGGTGACCCCAAAGTCAGTAGGAGTGGTATACTCAATAAGTACTATCAGCATTTGAAGTTTGAAGGTCCTGAGTGCAGTGGTTCGCGAGTAAAGTGCCTTCATGCAAAAAGTTAACATTGGCCCCTGTGATCTTGACCTTTGACCTGGTGACCCCAAAGTCAGTAGGGTAGGTGTACTCAATAAGTACTATCAGCATGTGAAGTTTCAAGGTCCTGAGTGCAGTGGTTCGCGAGTAAAGTGCCTTCATGCAAAAAGTTAACATTGGCCCCTGTGATCTTGACCTTTGACCTGGTGACCCCAAAGTCAGTAGGGTTGGTGTACTCAATAAGTACTATCAGCAAGTGAAGCTTGAACGTCCTGTGTGCAACGGTTCGCAAGTAAAGTGCAAAAAGTTAACGTTGACTACTGTGACCTTGACCTTTGACCTGGTGACCCCAAAGTCAGTAGGAGTAGTATACTCAATAAGTACTATCAGCATGTGAAGTTTGAAGGTCCTGGGTGCAGTGGTTCGCGAGTAAAGTGCCTTCATACAAAAAGTTAACGTTGTGACTAACGAACTAACTAACTAACTAACGAACGAACGAACGGACGGACAGTTGAAAACTAATATGCCTCCCTTCGGGGGCATAAAAAGACATTTGCATATCTAAAATATTAAAGTATTTCTATTTAAAAAAACAAAAAATAACTTTTTTTTCTTTGGCTGTTTAAAAGGTAACATAATTTAGGTGTATTTGTTTGACAATAGTGCTACCAATTGCAAACTACCGATATACGGAGTCTCCTTATTTCTATTAACATGTTTAAAACTATTGAATTTTCCTTTAAGCGTATTTATCCCATTTGAAATCCTATTCATACACTTTCTTTTTATATTTGTTAGAGCTATCATCTATAATAAATGTACCTCAAATATACGTTTTAACAGTTATAGACGGGGACTGATTTTAACATCTTACTAAATACGTCATTTCCGTCCAAGAAAACTGTAATATTAACTCCCTGGGGCCGAAATGCGACTATAGGCGTAATATTGTCTACCCACGTAGCGTCGATATCCGACTATACGCGCGTTATCAGGACTCCCCAGGACGGCGATTGACGAGTATAGTCGCGGCACCGAGATCATGCTGATTGTGTCATGTACTTGTTAATTTTTGATAATCTTGGCAAAAGCAAAATTATTTTTGCATACTGGGTATTATTTCTTAGATGTTATAATTAGTGCTAATTAGTTCCCTTGTTAAAATAAGTGTTTGCAATTATGCGGCCATGTAAAGACGAAATCCACTGTGTTTCGTTCATACTGTATTTCAAAGGAGTAAAATAATGTCGTCTGCCAAAAATCTTTCTTAAAATAAAGAAAATATTCATTATCATGCACCTTCTGACATATTAGTTCCGTCCGATAATGATTCAGACGTTGAAATTCCATTATCAGTTAAATGAATGGTCGGAAAATGTTAAGCTTTAGAAGGCTGAAATATTCGTACACTTATATCGAATACAATACAAACTGAAAAACATGAACACAACAAAACATATTTTATAAAATACAAAAACAACATGACACGTTTGTGTACATGTATACATCAAATTTAACCATGATCGATATTCACACAAAAACGGGTGTCAATTTTTAGTAGGATTATGTAAATGTTCTTTGTAAATATTGTATTTCTATTTATTGGATTTCAATGCCTTTACATGTGAAAAAGTAAGCGAACCAGAAACGTTCAAATATTTTCAACGCAGAAGGTTCGTTAAAATTGTGAATATTTCGAAGTTAAAATATTTTTCTAGTTGGATATAGGTTACGGATAAAAATAATTTTTTCAAACTTTGAAGATTTTATAAGTTTATTTTAATTTATTTTAATCACCCATGATTCCCTGCATGATTTCAATTGACAGCATGTGCGTGAGATTGTGATAAGATCAGAAAATGTTCTTCGACGTTAGGTGGTAATTCTTATCTCGCCGCAGCAGATATGTTACGATATCGGCCTCAGGGAGTTAATGTGACGATAAACGGATTCTCTACTTGATGTGACAGAGACGTAAGTAAAATATATTTCTAGAAAAATATTTTTGACAATGGTACCAATATACATGATTAATAAATGAACACAAAAAAATCTAAAATTTGATAAACATTGCATTTAAGGGGGAATGGTACTTTGTCAAAATTTAAGATTTGCTGATTGTCTTATATACCAAAATAGACTTGAAGATATTTCCAATTGATATCATCATCTTTTAGAGCAATAAACATGCGTATGACGTTACCATGACGTCGCAAACATGACCCGTTTTCGCGCTTTTTACGTCCGTTAATGGTAGCACTAAAATAGTATAAAACTCGATACTACAAGCGTATTGTTGGCGTCAATGCATTAGATTATATATCAAACGACAGAATAAAGCAATTTTCTTAGTGATTATTAACATGAACAGGTATTTTCTATCTGAATTTTCGAAGGAGGTTCGAAACAGACATTTGGTTGTTTAAGAAAATTCAGGAAGAAAATCGATTCTGATCCATTTTGCAAAAAATTGGCCCGTGGAATTTTTGCCAAATTTTTGTATGTGAAAATTCATTATGTTGTTAATATCTATGCCAAAATAGAAAAAAGTTCACCGAAGCGTTTTTGTCGTAAAACCGTTTGAACTTGACTACTGCTGCGTCGTTAAAAGACATGTAATCGTTATGTAACGTTACATGTGTTTATTTTAAATGGCTTGTCATAATTCTACCTGGAAACATATAAACAAGCAGTTATGAGACATGAATTAAATATTTCAATCTAATCGTAAAAAATATTACACATTTCATAACATGCAGTATTCCAAAATATTTTCATTGAAAAGTGCGTATCTTTTAAATTACTAGAAGTTCTTGATGTTCATTTCAATAGCCACTTCATGCACCTTTTTCAAACTCAGCTGCTCTCTAAAATAAGTCGCGATAAATACGGACAGTTCAGAAGGCAAAGAAGTTAAGTTTTTGAAAGAAAGGGAGTGTCGGGAGTGATAATAAAACGGAGAAAAGCAAAATAGAAGAATCGTCGATTATGCATATTTTGGTAATGTATTTGAAAATGGTTGCAAAATATGCGGAAAAAGACTTTACTGAAGCCCGCCCGCTTAGCTCAATAGGTAAGAGCGTTGGTCTACGGATCGACACCTTAACCTGTAGATCACCGCTTCCATATAATAAACAAGGTCGTTGATTGATATCTAGTACATATATTCATCTTGATTTGCTCTTCAATAGTCTAAGATTATAGTGCCCCCGCCCCTGTCGTCGAAGAACACCATCTCGATCCGCCCTTAAACAGAGCAATTTGTGTAGCATGTAAAGAGGAATTAAATTCATCTGTGAAAATAGAACGTAACGTGTAAAATACAAATCGGATTGCAATCAAGCTCTGCATACATATTGTATCTAGGAAACCGTAAGTGTTACTAACTCGGGAAATGGCGTGATGTTCGACCTAATTTTATATCTTGCATGTACTAAGCTATAACTTGCATGTACTATATAAAAGTAAATAGCAGTAGATCTAGTATAGCTAGATTCAGAACAATATGCCCTTTCTATTCGTATTGCAAAAAGGAAAAATGTTGAAATGCAATAATATTAAAGCAACGGTAATAAAACTTGTCACACTATTGCTTGATATCAATATGTGCATATCGGCATATTTTTATACAATCTCGCCAGGTATACGTACGTTTTTGATAACACAGAAAATGACGTCAGACGACTTTCAGCTTTTCCCGGAAGTAAAGAAAATGAAAGTACACAGACGAAAGTCGCATTTGCATTGGTCTATTGTCATGTGTCACGCTCAGGGGTCACCCCGTCTAATATGCGCGTGAACTTTTTTCTCATTTCCCACAGGCCCAAAGTGTAATGTTTTGAGTTTTGGGCCTTTCCTAACATTTAGCTTTTGATACTACCTACCCGGGATGGAAGATTTATCCAAGGCCTATCATAAAACTGCAGGAAATATACCTGTTGACCATCACTTTTGGCTTTGCACTCTGTTACCCTAATCCGGTAGTGATTTTTGTTTATTTTTCATGAAAATGCTCCACCAGTAAAACATGCACAGCTATCAGCCAAAATGCATCATTCCAAATAGTTATAACCAGACATCATGGATTAGAATTTTAATTTATGAAATTAGATAGGTTTCAAACACGTTCAACACGTATCGTTTTAGACCAATGGGAGTCCACTTTACATCGAAATATACACTGCTGAATTCCCTATACATTTTCATACAACCAGAGGCCCTGTGACTTGCTTCCCTTGGCCAAATGTAATGGTTAAAAAAGCATTGAAACTCCATTAAAACCCCATTGAAGTACTTTTTTTCAGAGAAATCATTTAAAAACCATTTATCTGGATTGATTTCAATGATTTCTTCTCCATTAGAATAGTATTTTTTCAAAAAATTGAAAAACAATGGATGAAATCAATGATCAGAGTAACACTTTACCATTTAATCACCATTGTTTTTCATTCCAGAATATACTTATTCTTTTATATCAATTGGTCCATTGTTTTTCATTGACAAACCATTGTTTTTCATTACAGTATTTGCTTAAAGTTTGTTCAATCAGTTTGTACCATTGCTTTTTTTTGAAAAACCATTATTTTACCATTTCTAAATGTAGTAACTGAATTTCATGATTTGTAAATAAAGTAGCACCTGTTTTGGCGGAAAAATGATGATGTGGAGTTTAAATTTCAGGCCCAGATTTATGTGAATAGCATGGTATCAGCTACAGTAAGTGTCTTTATATATGTTGAATACACAAGAAATTTAAATGAATGATAAAATATGACATTTTTTCTGTTTCTTTGATTCATATAATTCTAGTCAGATGCAGTCATATTTTTGTCATTGGTTTTCATGACTATTATTTTTTTAGTTAAATGTATACATGTTTGATCAGTTCTTGATTTCCATGCTTCTTACTTTGTCAAAATATGTATTTTTGTGCCCCCACTATGAGTACAGGGGGCATATGATTTAAGTTTTTTTTCATGCATCTGTACATCCATCCGTATGTGTGTATGTGTGTCCGAAAAAAAAGTGACGCGCCTAGTTTAAAAAGTATTGGTAATAAATATATGAAATCTTGCATAAGTCTTTAACATGATATGAACTTGTGCACCTCCTATTTATACCCCACAACCTCTTTGGGGTTTTGGGGTGGTATATAGGAGTGAGCTTGGCAGTCGGTGTGTCCGTTATTTTTCATGGTTACCGGATGATTACTCATAAAAAGGCTTTAACGATTAAAATAACATCAGGAAATACAGGTCAGGTTCAACTTTGGGGTCAGTAGGTCAAAGGGCAAGGTCACAGTGGCGCTGAACAGATAAACGGTTTCCGATTGATAACTTGAGAATGCTTAGGCCTAGGATCATAAATTTTGGTACACAGGTGTAACATAAAAAAATACAAGTCAAGTTGGACTTTGAGGTCAGTAGGTCAAAAGTCAAGGTCACAGTGATTCAGAACAGATAAACAGTTTCTGTAAGATAACTTGAGAACACTTGGGCCTAGGATCATAAATTTTGGTACACAGATGTAACATCATGAAATACAGGTCAAGTTCTACTCGTACGTCAGTAGGTCAAAGGTCAAGGTCACAGGGACTCAGAACAGTTAAACGGTTTCCGGATGATAACTTGAGAACGCTTAGGTCTAGGATCATAAATTTTTGCACACATGTGCAGCATGATAAAATACGGGTCAAGTTCGACTTTGAGGTTAATAGATCAAAGGTCAAGGTCACAGTTACAAGAAACATTCAAACAGTTTCCGGATGATAACTTGAGAACGCTTGGTCCTAGGATCATGAAAATTGATATGGATGATATTGAGGTCAGTAGGTCACATGTCAAGGTTACATTGACCCAGAACATTTAAACGGTTTTCGGACAATAACTTCAGAACGCTTGGGACTAGGATTACGAAACTTGATAGGGAGGTTGGTCATGACCAGCAGATGACTCGTATTGATTTTGAGTTCCAAAGGTCAAAAGTTGAAGTGACCTGGAACATTTACACCTTTTCCGGAAAAAAACTTGAGAACGCTAGGGCCGAGGATCATGAAACATCATGACCAGCAGATGACCTATATTGATTTTGAGGCCAGTAGGTCAAAGGTCAGGCAAGCTAGTTGTTCAAATACCTGGCAGCCATTACGCCACTAGACCAGATGGCTCCCGCGCTTGTTCCTTTAGTTTAGTTAGACCTATAAGAAAAACTGTTTTTCTGTAATAGTCCCAATTTCATTTGTATAGTAGCAGTAACATATTTGCATGAAAATTACCAAATTTCAGCTTGATTAGATCAGTTTTCAAGCTTTTATGGCATTTTCAGTAACGCGGGTTCCTGCGCCAATTTTCCTTCAAAACTGATGTCGCGACATATTTTTTAACCAGTTATTCTAGCCAGAGCTGGTTTTTGCCCTATTTCATAAATTTTCACTATGACTTGCATGCAAATTACACACTAACACTTTGAAATATACCAAATGTCTCCTCTAAAAGGTATATATAGGCAAAATTTAGAGTGTAAATGTGCATTTTTTTAAACAAATTACACCCAAAACAATGAAAATGTGATTTTTTTTTTTTTTTTTTTTTTTTTGGTTTTTATCAATTTTTGCAGCAAAATTTCAATGATATGCTCATTTTTTACCAAAGTCTAACCAAACTAGTACAGTTATATCGTTATCTGGACAAATTTCAATTTTTGCCCACATTTTCTTATAGGTCACAGCCAGTTAAATAGTTTTCCCTATATATTCTATATAAAACTGACATTTTTTAAAGAGCGATCAAACAGAGCTAGAGCCATTTTAGAGAACAAATCCTTACCTCATTTTAAAGAGTTATAAAATGAAGAGAAAAGTAGAGGTCATGTATCTTCTAAGAGAGATTTCTCTGGTCACATTTGCTTATTGTAAACTGGCATCAATATCACACTGCTGTGACCTGGAAGTACTACTCATACTACAATTGGGATTCACTTCACCAAATACAACCTGCTCTCACATTTTTCCTACCAAAATGTCACAAATACATCCACAATGAAATTTAAACAGAAACTAGCTTTATTTTAGACCTCTGTTGGCATGCCAAGTGAAAAATTAGTGGTCAAATATGTGGCAGCCATTACTCTCCCACGCTGGATCCTTTAGTTTAGTTAGGCCTGGAATTAGGTCAGTAATTCGGTCGGAAATGTGCCTCCGTGGTGTATCGAAAGAAGTCCATAATAAATAGATCCTAATTTTCACATTTTTGCGCAAATTTGTGTAGAACGAGTGCTTTAATCACCATTTTTCACTACTAGAATACAGTCTGCATGAAATGAGATGGTTTTCATGTTCATACACCCACATGGCAAGTTGTGCAGATCGAAACCGGAAGTAGGTGTTTACTGAGCGGACGAGAGCAAATTTGCGCCATTTTTAGGGTAGCATTCGTAAACTATAGGTTTTGTTCGGAGAAAGGCGGAAACTTTCATCGTTCTATGACATCAAAATGCTTCAGAAAATCCGCTTTTTAAGAAATCTGCCGTTTGATAATTTGACATATCTCTAAGTCATTTGTTCAAATACTGAAAGAGTATTTCGTACCAACGTGCGTTGTATAAATGCCCGCCACACCCCTCCTCGTTGTAATTTGATTTAAGCGAAATCTAATATGGTGACCTATTAATTTTCTTTTTGTTTTAGATTAAGTAGACATAACCAAAGGCATGTGCTGAGTTTGATTAAATTCTACTATGTGAAACTCGATAAAATAGTAGAAGTACCAACTTAAAATTGACAAAAATATGCAAAAATAGCCCTTGGGTCTGCTGAACAAGTATTCCTTTCTTTACAAAATCATTTTCTTTTGATTTCTGTGAGCATGTTTCAAATAGATATATTGTTTTCCTTTATAAAAATGCTTAGATATCAAATTTATGCTGATTATTGTACTTTACTGAAATATATTTTAGGATTAAAGACATTTTATAAAATGTTAAAAATAGCACCATATCTAGGGTCAAATTAAATTGAAACAAAGCTGGTGACCTAGCATTTTTTTTTTCATTTTTCAATACATCATAAAATGATCTTTTAATACAAAACATTTTATCAAAGTCTATTATTGAGAAAAATATTACGAAATTGAAGCGAGCGTCCTTAACGGGGTTTGCCTACATAGGATCTTATGCTTAAAGCATTAGAAGCCGGTAATGATTTAAGTAATGTTTAAAAATATACATACACATTTATTAGAATTCTGCTGTTTCTAATTCATTTTTTATGAAAACACTGTCTTCTATACAGCTTCAAGACTCTGTCTTTTGTTAAGTTTTTTTGACGTCATTACAACAGGGGTGTTCCGAATAGGAATTATTCAAAAAAATATAACTTACAAATCAAAAAAGTCTATTAGCAAAAATAAATATATGTAGTCTAATACCGTGTTCACACTAGCAGATCGGTTTTATTTTAATCAAGCGCTAATTGGCTATAATTGGTATTTGACATTTAAACCCCCATCAAAATATAATCTAGTTTGCTTCCACACTAGGCAAAGAAATGTGGTTTTAATATATACCTGCAATGTTACAAGTAAACAAATATTTTGCAATAAGCAAAAAAGGTTACAAAGAAGGAGGCTGACAGAAACGAGAAGGAGTCATCAATGTTTAATCTTCTGTGTTTATCTAATAATTTCTGTCCATCTATCTATAGTCCATTTTGAGCATCAGCATGACTCCATATCGCAATTTAATGTTTTTGTTTCCAATTACTTTTGCCAGCCATAGCATCAATTGTTTGATACAAAAAAGAAACACATGGTATTCTTCCGCTAAAAGGTAAAATCAGGGAATTTAGGATTGTAAAACCAGTTATAACTCCCATTTGCGTTCACACTTGTAAAATAATGTAGTATTACTTTATTACAGAAACAACTTGACCTTTACATAATTCACATTTTACACCACATATAGTGTGGACGCAAACAAGTTTAAAAAATAAACCCAAGTTAATATAGGATTAAAAACGTAGTCTGAACACGGTATAAGTGTTTATGACATAGCAGATAGTAAGTTTTACGTTAGAGTACATGTATGTCCAACGATGCAGATTTGTCAACCGTAGTGGTTACTGAGTCGTACGTATTGGTAAATAAGTTGCACGCGGAACTTATCATGTCGCACGTCGGACAATTATTATGTTGCACGTAAAGAGTTATTATGTTGCACGAAGGAGTTATAATGTAACACACAGGAGTTATTATGTAGAAGTTTATTATGTCATACGTAGGACGTAGATGTGACATACGTAGGAGTTATCATATTCTACGTAGGAGACGCTAAGTAAAACGTACTATATAGATGTCGAAATGAAAACGAATCGGGTCGTGTTAGAATATTAAAATTATGAGGTAAGTCATATATAAAGATCTGTGTGTTTTGTGTTCTAGCTAAATACAACAAGTATGCCTACGGGCAGAATGTCGAGTCCGCCAGTACCTTTAACCTCTAAGTGTGACCTTGACCTTGGACCTAGGGACCTTGTTCTTGCGCATGACACTCCGTCTCATAATGGTGAACATTCATACCAAGTTACATCAAAATCCCACCATGTATGAAGAAGAAATGCTCCGGACCTTTGATCTTTGACCTCCCACTGTGACCTTGACCTTTGAGATAACACGCCTTCTCATTGAGGTTAACATTCATGCCAAATATAAACAAGATTGGTTCATGCATGTCAAAGTTATGGTCCGGACAAAATCGGACGGACGTACGCACGGACGCACGCACATACACCGAAAGTGGTGACTATATCGAGCTCACCGCAAGCGGGCTCGACAAAAATGGTTTGAATAGAGGTAATCACGACAAGTGCAGCATTATTTTAAATTAATCACATTAGGAAATCCCCATTGAAATTCGTAAAGATCGTTTTCTAAACTTTTCTGGTACACGTACAACGTATTTTTAATGATTACATCTTCACATAAAATTGCCTCGCTGACATTTTGAATGTATGTCTGCAATTTAGCTGTCCCGCCAGCATTAAATCACCCCACGTATTGCGTGTAATCACTTGGGTTCTTTTAACTTTATCATAATGTCTGGTCATTCTTGTTTTATACAGCAATAAAAATTAGTGTTAAGTTGTTTTTTTTTTTTTTTTTTTTTTTTTTTTCTTCTGTTTTTTTTTTTTTTCGAAAGATAAAGCCACATGAGACAGAGATTATGTCTCAAACGCTAAGGAAACACAAAGGGCTGGCAGTTGAAATATTCCATTCATATTTCTGGCATTATGTCGTACGTTATCAAGTTACAAATGTAGTTCCTTGTAATGCTTGAACTTGTGCTTGCATATTATCCTTAGTCGTTCTGCGTTGCAGAATAAGAGATGTTTCTTGTTTATTCTTACGAGCTATTTACGTCATTAAATAGATCTTGTTAAAATTTAATTTTCTTAAAAGGTTCAGTGAAGAATTTTGCATAACACGAAAAGTTATTATTCTAATTTATTTCACAGATAATCCTGAGCATATTTATTTCCCCTATCATTCCGTACACTTGGTGTATCTATGATCATTAGATGTCCGTCGTACGTCCGTTATCAGCCCCCGTACGTCATGAACGTATTCTCCTTAACAACAGAGTCAGTTTTGTCCAAATATTACACGAAAATTTCTTGTAGATGCTCTTTTTGATAGATGAAAATCTTGGTCATCCATGCAGAGTTCTGGTTGCGGCAGCATTCTTTTCCTAGTTAATTCTAAGTAATTCTAAACACCTATAGCGTAAACAGATCGCACATATTCTTTCGTCATACTATTGCTAACTGTATCGGACGATATCTGTTATTTTCAATCAATTACTTAAACAATGCATATTTTGTGGTTTCAAAAATTGAACGCTGAAATGCATTCATCCCGTTAATCTAAACCTACAGAGACAGCAAATTATCTATGAAATTTGTATCCTTTATTTTGTTTTACCTCGAACTTCTTCATTGCAATAGATTTTTACTATTAATTTATGGTAGATGGGTCTATCCAAGATCGGCAACAAGCTTGTTATCATGATAATAAAATTAACCACGTATTATGTGTGACAGCTTGAGTTCCATATGCGATAAACAATACTTTAACAATGGATTATATTTATTATACCTCACTTTTGTCTACAATGGTAAAATTCCATTACCCGAAAAAGAGATATTATGACTATCACGAACTTTTTCAACCTTTTTGACACGTGATCTAGGGAATGACTGTCAGGTCATGTGACCGCGCTGGTATTTTTAATGTCATGAGCGAAGCGGCAAGGGAGATCACTACGTTGGAGTTGCAATTTTTTGGCCAAATGATTGTCTCCCTTGTACACAATGTCATATTGTAATGACGTCACTATACAATGTGTACACAAGTGATTACCGCGCTAAAGATGAAACTGTTGTATTAAATGAATTAAAAACTTTTTAAAAACTTTTTATGTGCTTAATTTTATTCAGTATAATAAAAAATATCATATGACAGCGTGTTCAATCTGACTTAAGTACTTGGTCTTCTAAACGAAGATCTGAGAACGACCCATTCACCATGTCCAGAAATGAGACCGTGTTTTGAAGAGTATTGTCCCTTGATTATTAAGCCAGATCGGTTAAAATGGGTTGTTTCCCTTTATACCATCTTAACGCGAGTATCGACTTTTGTTAATCTCTCTTATCTTGATAATCTTGACCTTACACTGGTTTTGTAATTAGGGGTATTGCGACAACATTGTGAAACTTTTACACAAGCGGAGTTTATACCTTGCCCGCGGCAGTTTGCAGTGCATTCCTCAAATTGGTGATTTTGAATGATAATCGGGTTTTGTTTCAAAATTGAGAGCCGGGAAGGATATTCCCATTTTAGATATGTATTTAAACTTTTGATTATATCTTTTAAGGGCAAAATATATGTGAATCATAAATTAAAAGTTAATTAATTAAAAAATAATTTTTGAAATTTAAATATTTTTATTCAAACAACAGTTTAACCTAATTTGACAAAGACGGAATTAGATCGACGTATATGTTTATTACCAGATGTAAATAACATTCTTATTTCTTCAAATTGGTGATTTTGAATGATAATCTGGAATTTGTTTAAAAATTGTCAGGAAGCATATAATTCCCATTACTCAACGTATTTTTAACATATGTATTTAATGACCTTCAGATTTGGCTAAAAATAATCTCTCTCAAATTGAAGTTTGTTAATACTAGAAGATGTGTTTTTGTGTCTAAAATATTTCGTCGAAACCAATAGCACTATAGCGGAATAAGTGAATTATGACTTCAAAATATAGATTTTTTTTTGTAATAGAGACAGTTTACCCTGAGTAAAGCGTTACAATCGCTTTTCGATTTTCATCATATAAAGTAAAAAAAAACAAAAAAAAAACAGCAAATTCTCAAGTACTTCCGTAATATATGGTTAAACTTTGTCAGTAATTAAGTTTTAAAGCCTTCTTAAGAAATATAGCATTTATTTCCAGATATCTATAAAAAGTATTTTTTTCTTGTTGTCGAACGATCTGGAGGATAGTCCCTTTAATTTTTTAAATAGTTTTATGAGGGCGAAATATATGTGTATTTCGGGTGTCCTTGAAAATGTGTCTTTTCAATTTAAAAAAGTTTTTAAATATTATGGATCCGTGGCCTATAAATGCATTTTACTCTACAATAATGTGAATTTGGATTTTGAACGGTAAGATAAATTATCAAAATTTATAACTCCATATCCATAATTTAGATTTTAACTTTAACGTGTTTATGCAAGAGCCGTAATAATTATCCCTTTATGCCGCGGGGCATGTCAGACAAACAGATACTAATCCAATTAGTAACGGTAATAAACAGAAATATGTCAGCATTCGGTTAACTTATCGTCAAACACGTTATTTAACTTTATCATATACATATATAATCATTACAAAAAGATAAGATCAGAAATTTTTAACAACAATATTATAATACTTACAAACAAGAAACATGAAATTTACACCCAAACCAATGGACTTGTTATTTTGACATGTACAATCTTCAAGTTTAAATATGAACATGTAGTTCCATATGTTAATCAACTTTATGTTATGTTACGTTTTAATGCAATAAATAATTCTGGTTGTGAAAATGGTATTAAATGAATTAAAAAATGGAATATTTTTATTTAAACATGTAATTTAAAATAACTTTATTTTTTTTTATTATTTTTATTTTTTTAATACTATATTAAAAAGTAATACTACATTATTTTACAAGTGTGAACGCAAATGGGAGTTATAACTGGTTTTACAATCCTAAATTCCCTGATTTTACCTTTTGGCGGAAGAATACCATGTGTTTCTTTTTTGTATCAAACAATTGATGCTATGGCTGGCAAAAGTAATTGGAAACAAAAACATTAAATTGCAATATGGAGTCATGCTGATGCTCAAAATGGACTATAGATAGATGGACAGAAATTCTTAGATAAACACAGAAGATTAAACATTGATGACTCCTTCTCGTTTCTGTCAGCCTCCTTCTTTGAAACCTTTTTTGCTTATTGCAAAATATTTGTTTACTTGTAACATTGCAGGTATATATTTAAACCACATTTATTTGCCTAGTGTGGAACCAAACTAGATTATATTTTGATGGGTTTTTAAATGTCAAATACCAATTACAGCCAATTAGCGCTTGTGTTTTGTGTTCTAGCTAAACACAACAAGTATGCCTACGGGCAGAATGTCGAGTCCGCCAGTACCTTTTACCTCTAAGTGTGACCTTGACCTTGGACCTAGGGACCTGGTTCTTGCGCATAACACTCCGTCTCATAATGGTGAACATAATGGTGAACATTCATACCAAGTTAAATCAAAATCCCACCATGCATGAAGAAGAAATGCTCCGGACCTTTGATCTTTGACCTCCCACTGTGACCTTGACCTTTGAGATAACACGCCTTCTCATTGAGGTTAACATTCATGCCAAGTATAAACAAGATTGGTTCATGCATGTTAAAGTTATGGTCCGGACAAAATCGCACGGACGCACGCACGGACGCACGCACATACACCGAAAGTGGCGACTATATCGAGCTCACCGCAAGCGGGCTCGACAAAATTGGGTTCTTTTAACTTTATCATAATGTTTGGTCATTCTTGTTTATACAGCAATAAAAATTAGTGTTAAGTTTGTTTTTTTGTTGTTCTTTTTTTTTTTTTTTTTTTTTTTTTTTCGAAAGATAAAGCCACATGAGACAGAGATTATGTCTCAAACGCTAAGGAAACACAAAGGGCTTACAGTTGAAATATTCCTTCATATTTCTGGCATTATGTCGTACGTTATCAAGTTACAAATGTAGTTCCTTGTAATGCTTGAACTTGTGCTTTCATATTATCCTTAGTCTTTCTGCGTTGCAGAATAAGAGATGTTTCTTGTTTATTCTTACGGGCTTTTTACGTCATTAAATAGATCTTGTTAAAATTTAATTTTCTTAAAAGGTTCAGTGAAGAATTTTGCATAACACGAAAAGTTATTATTCTAATTTATTTCACAGATAATCCTGAGCATATTTATTTCCCCTATCATTCCGTACACTTGGTGTATCTATGATCATTAGATGTCCGTCGTACGTCCGTTATCAGCCCCCGTACGTCATGAACGCATTCTCCTTAACAACAGAGTCAGTTTTGTCCAAATATTACACGAAAATTTCTTGTAGATGCTCTTTTCGATAGATGAAAATCTTTGTCATCCATGCAGAGTTCTGGTTGCGGCAGCATTCTTTTCCTAGTTAATTCTAAGTAATTCTAAACACCTATAGCGTAAACAGATCGCATCTATTCTTTCGTCATGCTATTGCTAACTGTATTGGACGATATCTGTTCTTTTCAATCAATTACTTAAACAATGCATATTTTGTGGTTTCAAAAATAGAACGCTGAAATGCATTCATCCCGTTAATCTAAACCTACAGAGACAGCAAATTGTCTATGAAATTTGTATCCTTAATTTTGTTTTACCTCGAACTTCTTCATTGCAATAGATTTTTACTATTTATTTATGGTAGATGGGTCTATCCAAGGTCAGCAATAAGCTTGTTATCATGATAATAAAATTAACCACGTATTATGTGTGACAGCTTGAGTTCCATATGCGATAAACAATACTTTAACAATGGATTATATTTATTATACCTCACTTTTGTCTACAATGGTAAAATTCCATTACCCGAAAAAGAGATATTATGACTATCACAAACTTTTTCAACCTTTTTGACACGTGACCTAGGGAATGACTGTCAGGTCATGTGACCGCGCTGGTATTTTTAATGTCATGTAAGGGCAAATAACTGCTTCAATTTTTTTTCAAACTCCAACGCAGTGATCTCCCTTGCCGCTTCGATCAATGAGCGAAGCGGCAAGGGAGATCACTGCGTTGGAGTTTGCAATTTTTTGGCCAAATGATTATCTCCCTTGTACACAATGTACACAAGTGATTACCGCGCTTAAGATGAAACTGTTGTATTAAATGAATTAAAAACTTTTTAAAAACTTTTTATGTGCTTAATTTTATTCAGTATAATAAAAATATCATATGACAGCGTGTTCAGTCTGACTTAAGTACTTGATCTTCTAAACGAAGATCTGAGAACGACCTCTTCACATACGTCTTCTGTATATTTTAGATTTCCAGTATTGCTATTTTTATTTTAACCATTCAGACGACTTGTTCGAATGTCAAAGAGTAAGAAAAATGTGCATTCATTCCAGGGCTCGAACCCGTGACCCCTCGCTTACAAAGCTAGTGGCCTACCGACAGAACTACCCGGCTATCTGACACATTACAAGATAAGAATTGTAAATATCAAAAGTCAAGGCTACAGGTAGGCTTGCAAAATGTTGTAAGTTAAGCTCTGATTGGCTAGCGAAAGGGTCGTCAGAACGAGGCTATGAATAGGTCTTTCTTAGATCCTATGCGTAGCGTAATAGGAGATGTACTTTAGTCAGATTGACAGCGTGTTCGACATTGATATTGTCAACCCCCGGAACAGAATGTCATCACTCGGCTTTCGACTCGGGTGACATTCTGTCCTCGGGTTGACAATATCAATGTCACACACGCTGCCATATGATATTTATAGAATATATTTATATTACATGTGTAGATATCATATATGGAGCTAAGGAATCATCAACTCTATTTCGACGACTACTTAGAAACATTGTGGGCAATATGGTGCAAAGTGTTTAATGCCTTCAGTATTATCTGTAGGCAGTAAAAAGCATTTATTCGGATGACAACTTGTCTAGTATGGTAGTCAGTTGAGCAAAATGTGTAGTCAATCGACAAGAACAGCTTAGCGTAAAAATGTTAGCCAACAACTTGAACTACTAAATGTTTTGAAAAATTCCCTAGAATATTTCGTTAGGAAACAGTTCGTCGATAACCGTGAATGTATTGATGCGATTGTTTATTTGAAGAACCATTTCAACGATATCTGGAAGTATCACCCGGTATGTTTCCATTTTATATCTCACATAATTCATAGTAGGAATCTTGGAAGCAAGTCAACACATTCAAAGCCGTTCGTACAACGTAAAATTATTATTGTTGACATTGTGTTCCCGTTTCCTAATTTTTAAGTGATATGCCAAAATATGGGCAATGACATGTTTTTAATAACGACAAATAAAAGTAATCATTTAAAGACTTTGAATACAAGTTTTGGTAATGTTATTGATGTCGTTGATTTTTGCACCCCGGTTAGGGGCCGACCCAATTTGATATTCTGTGTGTATGTGGGGGGGGGGGGGGGGGGGGGGGGTGGGTGAGGAGGGGCAGGTGGGAGGAGCCTGGGATTTTTTTTTTTTAAATTTCTTTGGATTTGCCCAAAAAATATTCTAGCTTCAACAGAATGAAAAAAATCTGACTACTGAAAATAAAACAATTTTGGGTAATTTTATCCGAATCTGCATTCGACGTTTCAGACAGTCATCAATAATACCACTTCCTACATGGTTCTAGCCCCCTAATACAAATTCCTTCTCAAAAAGCACATCTTTTTTTCAAGGATAATTGAACACATCTAATATAATTAAACTTAGAGTAACCGACCGCCATATTTTCAGTATTGAAATCCTCTTAGAATTCAGGATTTTGTATGCACAAATTTCAATTTTTTTTCTGGGGGAGGGCCCCCGTACACCCGAATTATACATTGAAACACAGTTCTCAAACAGGTAGACTAACAATATTTATAATTTTTATTTTACAAAATTCAGTTAATATAAAAACTTATCTTCTGGTGAACAAAAACTTTGAAACGATTTAACGCAGTTAAAAAAATCTCCGTATACACGGGATTAGTGTGTTTTCCGTGCAAATATTTTTTCATGTAAAACCAAATATTTTTTAGTCGTAAGAAAAGGTGGAAAATTTACTCACATTTAGGAAATATAGTCTGCTTTTTTTTTAATTTTACGTTCGAACTCATTCTACCAGTTTCTGGTTATTTTGTTATATTTTCTTTTTTTTTTTCTTTTCTTTTTTTTTTCGTTTGGGTTTAACGTCGCACCGACACATTTTAGGTCATATGGCGTCTTTCCAGCTTTGACGGTGGAGGAAGATCCCCAGTGCCCCTCCGTGCATTATCTCATCACGAGCGGGCACCTGGGTAGAGCCACCGACCTTCCGTGAGCCAGTTGGATGGCTTCCTCACATGAAGAATTCAACGCCCCGAGTGTGGCTCGAACACACATCGATGAGGGGCAAGTGATTTGAAGTCAGCGACCTTAACCACTCGGCCACGGAGGCCCCTGTTATATTTTCCTGGTCCTTTGGAATCATTGGTTTCAACTCGATTAGATTTGAAGATTGAATACTGCTTAAGCTGGTGCTAGGAAGCGTGGACAGTGTTGCATTTTCCATTACCGTCTCATGAACAGACTCAATCAAACCGAATCTGCAATTTTCACCGTTTGTCTTTTGCTAGGTGCTTCTGAGAGATCTACTTTTCACTTTTTGTTTATTTGTTTATCGTTTGATACAGCTATAATACCAATTAAGCACAATTCAGGTTATGTATCATCAATTAACTGTACCAAAGCAATCTAACATAAAATCCGGGCCAACTGATGTACTCTTTCTGGTCAAATTGTCACTGAGATCGAACTTGTCCCCTAAGCTGATACCGTTTAAATAAATGCTAAACATCTAAACATTAATATTTTTTACAAAGTGGGAAAGGTGTTCATGAAAAAAAGACATCTCCCCCCACTTTCAGTTCTCAGTTTGCTTGCAATAACCCTCCCCCCCCCCCCCCCCCCCCCCCCCCCCCATCCCTCGTTCTCAGTTTGCTTGCAATAAATAATAAATTGACATTGATATTTTTTACAAAGTGGGAAAGGTGTTCATGAAAAAATGACATCTCCCCCCCCCCCCACTTCAGTTCTCAGTTTGCTTGCAATAACTCCCCCCCCCCCCCCCCCCCCCAGTTCTCAGTTTGCTTGCAATAAAGAAGAAATTGTCTTTTTCAGGCAAAACACTTTATGTAACT
Organism: Mercenaria mercenaria; assembly: GCF_021730395.1. Lineage (NCBI taxonomy): Eukaryota > Metazoa > Mollusca > Bivalvia > Venerida > Veneridae > Mercenaria > Mercenaria mercenaria. The sequence goes on from NC_069374.1 coordinate 3,738,159, forward strand.
TTTATATTTGTGTATTCTTTTTAATTGATATAGATTTCGATCGAATAGGATTCTTTGAATGCATAAGACAAAGTATGGAGTGGAGTCTTGGAGTGTCATCGAGTCTGGAGTGAGATCTTGGAGTGACCTTGGAATCTAATTTTGGAGTGAGATTTTGGAGTCAAATCTATTTTTTTTTTTCATTCAAAGTTTGAAAAGTTTTTAAGATTAAAAGCAGTGGTATTATTGGTGTATTGGTGAAATTTCAAAAGACGAAATAATGATTTATGTATGTTGCTGCTGCTGTTGCAAAGTGCAATTAGACATATGAAGAATCAAACTTAATATAACGTGATACTGGTAGTTATACTTTTGATTATGGGAATGATGATGATTTGTTTTGTATAATTATGTTTACAACAAAAACTATTGATTGTTGTTTGTGTCTTTAGGATGAAAATGTATATCTGTCATCATTATCATCATCATCATCGATATCCTGAAAACCAATTTATCACCCTTGACAGACAAAATAATTGAACGCTTTTAAGGAAAAAAATGTCCAAATTTCAATCATCGCCATTATGATTAACAACAATACAAACGCATATAGTCTTCATCAACAACAATAACAACAACAAACCATTATCTTCCGACCTCATCTGTTTTTCATCTTGTTCATCGGCAAAAACGTCAGTAAAACTAACGATGATAATGATGATGTAATGACAGATGATGATGTTTATGATGATGATGATGATATTGATAATAGTGGTGGTGATGACAGTGGTGATTGTGATGATGATGTTAATAATGTTTACGATGGAAATGATAACAATGATAATCAGGTGCTGTTGTTGGTGGTGGTGATGATGTGATGATGATGGTGAAGATGAAAATGTTGATGATGATGTTGGTGATGATGATATTGATGATGGTTGTGCTGCAGGTAATGATAGTGATAATTGTCGTTATGGCTGTGATGATAGTGATGAGGTTGATGGCAGTGGTGGTGGTGATAAAATTGTAGATGATGAGGAGTGTTGTTGTTGTGATGATGATGATGATGATGATGATGATGGTGATGACATTATTCGAAATGATGTTTTTCATGTTTCAGCGACAATGTGTCAAAGCATAAAGAATTACATATACAAAAGCAAACACTAAAGAAATAATTGGTGTAACAACTGAAGTGTAGGAAATCACAAAACAGTTGACCCTAAACCCTTCCAATGGTCTCTTTTCCATATTAAGAGCAAATTTTATTTATTATTGCCTGTTATCTTTCAGGAATTTTTCTGATCAGAAGACATGGTAATAAAATCGGTGATAAAGGGGTTCTCAAGCATGCAGCAGTGGAATAATGCCATGACTTGCACTGATAAGCCAAGTGTGTTCAATGTATAATATAAATAAGGTTAATGTTTTCATGTATCCAAACTGATAAAATGTTTTTTTGCGGTGGAGAAATACAAATCAGATATCAAGAACAGAACAGAACAGAACAGATAGTTTATTAAGACTTGTACATAGTACATCATCTATAATACATATTCTATACATATATAATATCAACGTGACAATAAACATGGCATAATGGATCATTTATATTTGGTATTTTATCCTTGAGTATAATTACATATACAGTAGAAAATATGTGGAGAATGAACATAAGATATCAACGTTCGACAGTTAGAATTGCATTTCTGATGGTTAGAGCTTCTTTTACATATCTAGATAATTGAATAAGTTCGGTTTTGTTATTTGAATTAAGGAGCTGTATGAACTTATACACCGATGGACGTCTAAAATATCAAGGTAATTTGAAAAATTAAAAAGTTCCAATCATGAGCTTTCCAGTTCAATATTGGTAAAATTATTAAAAGGACTTTTCTGATGCTGTTGTTAATGATGATGACGATTTAAAAATTAAAAGTTAATATACAGTTATTACATTTAACTGAAGCGCATAACTTCAAAACAAATGTTTTAATTACAGTTTCATCATCACAAACATCAATAATTTTCATCAATAACAACAATATAAATTATCATCACTATCATATGCATGTTATTTTTATTTCACTGGCAACATTGTAATGAAAATATCTTCATCACTATCAATATCATCATCAAAAACATCCGGCCATAAAAATAATCATCAGCAGCGCCATCATCATCATCATTATCAATATCGACAGCAGCAGCAATAAAAAATCAAAATAAAATCATCATAAAGAAGCAGCATAACTACATGATATTCTTTTCCCTCCCTTCCTCAATTAAAAAAAATAACTTAATGATAAACACGTTCAAAGGCGCTTTACATATAGCAAACGCAGTCACACAGGGCGTGAAATTCATCCTCTGCTTGTACAGACACAGAGGGACAGAGTCAGATTAAGCCACCAGAAAAGACAGAGAGAACTTTTTTTAGATACAGACGTGTCTGGCTAACTTAGCCTAGCTCTTTGCGAATAGACAGTCTGGTTCTTTAACGTGCCCGGTGTATAGCACCGATACACGCGATGCTGTCTTTCCTGGGAAGACCCAGTACAGGCCTCGAGTTAGGTGGGAGACACTCGAGAGCATCTCAGAAATTTTAAGTGCCTGGACCGGGATTCGAACCACGGACCTCTCGATTGACAGTCAAGCGTGTTACCACTAGACCACCGGCCAACCTAGACCACAGGCCGATCATCATCATCAGTGCTATTAACATCATCAGCTACATTTTCATCAGCAGCATTATAAAATCATTGACAAATGTAATATCAGCATACTTCGCATAAACATCATCATCAAATAACTCTACAAAAACTAGCATAATCACCATCATCATCATCATCATCAGTGGCTTTGCTATTACCAACAACATTCACATTCCACCACTTTCCTTGTTTATGACCTGTATCATGTAATCAATATATCTGATTGAAAAAAACGAAACATGATTTTGACTCCATTTTTTCACTCCAAGGTCACTGCAAAATCTCATTCCATGACTTTTTCGCACTCCAAGACTGTCGTATGCCTTCTTTGAAGTGTCATACACAATTAGCTTCAGTATTAACAGAAGCTTTACTTTCCCCTCCGAGTCATTTTTTTTTTTGTTGTTGTTTACCCATATTACCTTTAGCAATGATAACGCAGAACATATGATTTGATTTTATTCAAGTTTTCTGAAATATATCTTATAACTAGATAATGTCATAGATCTCAGTGTAATCAATCTAAAATTCAACCTGATTAACAGGGGCTGTTTGGTCTGGAAGCAGTTTTTTTGCATACAAATAAATGTTTACTGTAATCTGGTCTACCGTATTCTAATGTATTTACATTACTTGATCAGAAAAAATTATATGTATAACATCATCGATCATACAATCCATTGAGTTTATTTATATTAATAACATACATTTTTAACCTCATCAGAATGTGCTATTAATTTAGTGTTATTATATTACAAGCATGCTTTATCATTACCCTGTAAAGCCTGTAAATATTATACTGTATTGCCGCTTTAACTATGTGTGTTCAGCTGGTAAATGTGTAAATATTGGGAAACATTTTCAGTTATGTTCGCGCGCAAGCTCGATTGATGCGAGTTCAAATTGTTTAAGAGTCAGTTTGTGGACCGGATTGGTATCGTGGAGATTTGTGACATAGTAAGTGTACCAAATTATTTTATTATATAGTGGCATATAGAGTCTCGATTGGATTGTGTAAGGGTATTCTAGTTTTTGTTGTTATCGTTTCTGAAATCATCGTAATGTTTAAATTTCATGCATGAATTCTGCATCCGCATTTTGACAGGCTTTTGACAAATGTGTCTCCCCAAATGTGTCAGGTTTCATCAAATAATCATTGATATATCTGTCTCACACGAAGTAAACATTTTACAGAAATCGTAAACGACATCTGTTTTTTTGCAAACTAAATTTCAAACTGCGTAAATTGTTTTGGTATTTCGGTACCCAGGTCTGGATGTAGACTGGTAGATTGATACATTGAAATGCACATTGAAGTTGACGTTAAAATTAACTTAAATGTTGTATTATGCGCAAGCTTTTTTTTTTTACTTGATGCCTCGGATGACTTGCTTGAATACCAATGTTTTACTTGGGGCCTCTATGGCCGAGTCGTTAAGGTTCATGTAAACTCTTTTGAAACAACCCCTCGGGTGATTTTTTGTTTTAGTTTTTTCGACACATAGGCCTTGGTCTATCATACAAAATACACCAAAATGTTCATAATAGGTAGACGAAACGTTCAAGACAGGTTATTTCATTTTGAACACCACACTTTATCCTATAGCACATGTGCTTTGACTGTTCATGTTCTATTTTGTAGAAGACATCAAGCTTCTTTTTCAAAAGTATTTTGTCATTACTTTTATAATCATTGTGTGTCTAACATATTTGTCCAGGTACTCCGGGTGCTGAAAGTGTAACAAACCATGTACATTTAAAAAATGCAAAACTTGCAAAATGAAAGTGAAAGTAGAGCTGTCAAATTGACAAAAAACTGCAGTATTTCAACAAATATAAAAGTAAACTATTTTTCATTTCCCGGAGTACCTAGGTAAGTATGTAAGACACAAAACAAAAACAAACTTAGAGAAAAAATATGTTTGAAAAAGAAGTTTGATATTTTCTACAGAATAGAATGTGGACAGCTGAAGTACATGTTTTGTAAGACAAAACAAGGTGGCCTTTATAGAAAATATTTTCTACTTCTTCTGAACAACTCCGTATATGTATGTTATGAATATCAAGAGTCTGTCCGGTATAATTTCCAAAATGAAAAATTTACCTAAGGGGTGGTCTCAAACGCTTTACATGAACCTTAATGTCGCTAACTTTGAATCACTTGCACCTCACCGATGTGGGTTCGAGCCTCACTCGAAGCGTTGAATTCTTCATAAGAAGAAACCATCCAGCTGACTTACGGAAGGTCGTTGGTTCTACCCGGATGTCCGCCCATGATAAAATAATGCAAGGCGGAGCACCTGAGGAATAGATTTAAATGAAATACTGTCAATAGGACGAGCTTTTATCTTTGTAAACAATATATAATTAAGAATGCAGAAAAATATCGAAGGTGTTACCATTTCCCGTTCCCGGCGGTGCCAACAGTGTTCTTTTTAGCTCACCTGAGCAATGCTTCTGAACACTCGATGTCCGGCGTCCGTCGTCTGTCGTCTGTCAACAGTTAGCTTTTGTATGCGATAGAGGCTGTATTTTCAACAGATCTTTATGAAATTTGGTCAGAATGATAACCTTGGTGAAATCTAGGCCGGGTTCGAAAATGGGTCATCTGGGGTCAAAAACTAGGTCACTAGGTCAAATCAAAGATAAACCTTGTGTATGCAATAGAGGCTGTATTTTTCAACTGATCTTCATGAATTTTGGTCAGAATGATTACCTTGATAAAATCTAGGCCGTGTTCGAAAATGGGTCATATGGGTTCAAAAACTAGGTCACTAGGTCAAATCAAAGAAAACCCTTGTGTATGCGATAGAGGCTGTATTTTTAAACTGATCTTTATGAAATTTGGTCAGAATGATTATCTTGATAAAATCTAGACTGAGTTCAAAAATGGGTCATCTGGGGTCAAACACTAGGTCAATAGGTCAAATCAAAGAAAAACCTTATGTATGCAATAGAGGCTGTATTTTTCAATTGATCTTCATGAATTTTGGTAAGAATGATTATCTTGATAAAATCTAGGCCGAGTTCGAAAATGGGTCATTTGGGTTCAAAAACTTGGTCACTAGGTCAAATCAAAGAAAAACCTTGTGTATGCGATAGAGGCTGTATTTTTCAATTAATCTGCATGAATTTTGGTAAGAATGATTACCTTAAAGTTGATGAAATCTAGGCCGAGTTTGAAAATTGGTCATCTGGGATCAAAAAATAGGTCACTAGGTCAAATCAAAGAAAAACCTTGTGTATGCGATAGAGGCTGTATTTTTCAGTTAATCTTCATGAATTTTGGTCAGAATAATTGCCTTGATAAAATCTAGGTCAAGTTCGAATATGGGTCATCTGGGGTCAAAAAGTAGGTCATTAGGGCAAATCAAAGGAAAAGATTGTATATGCGATAAGGGCTGTATTTTTCAATTGATCTTCTTGAAATAAAGTCAAAATGATAAAATTTCAAAATCTAGGCCGAATTTGAAAATGGGTCATCTGGGGTCAAAAAGTAGGTCACTAGTTCAAATCAAAGAAAAACCTTAGTTATGCGATAGAGGCTGTATTTTTCAATTGATCTTCCTGAAATTAAGTCAGAATGATTGCCTTGATGAAATCTAGGTCAAGTTTGAATAATGGTCATCTTGGGTCAAAATGTAGGTCACTAGATCAAATAAAAGAAAAACCTTGGGTATGCGATAGAGGCTGTATTTTTCAATTGATCTTCATGAAATTTGGTCAGAATGATTACCTTGATAAAATCTACATTGATACTGATTATGGGTTATCTGGGGTCAAAAAGTAGGTCACTACATCGAATCAAAGAAAACCCTTCTGTATGCGATAGAGGCTGTATTTTTCAATTACTCTTCACGAAATTTGGTCAGAATGTTTGCCTTGATAAAATCTAGGTCAGTTTGGAATATGAGTCATCTGGGTTTAAAAACTAGGTCACTAGATCAAATCAAGGAAAAACCTTGTGTATGCAATAGGGGCTGCATTTTACACTGGATTTTCATAAAATTTGGTCAGAATGATTGCGTGGATGAAATCTTGGTCAAGTTCGAATATGGGTAGTCTGGGGTCAAAAACTAGGTCACTAGGTCAAATCAAAGAAAATAATTATTTATACTCAAGATTTTTTGCTCCAATTTTAATGATAATTGGTCAGAATATGTTTTTCCATGAAATCACTAGGTCAAACATGTTTACACTGTTATGGTGTGTTTCTCAGGTGAGCGACCTAGGGGGCCCTCTTGTTCTCATCGCTGTCTGTTTGTGTGCGTGTGCGTACATGTGAGCGTCTGTCTTTATTATTAAAGCGGGCTTATTTGGCGATGTGTGGCTCTGGCTGTATTTGAGGGGCCTTATGCTTGCAAGGAATCTACCCTTACCTTTTCCAAGATAATTACAGGAACAAATCAATCTGTTTCAAAAACGAACTTGATCAATCTCATGCAGATGATATTGTTAAACTAAGAACTTGAAATAGCCGTTTAACTCCCTTTAGGATTTACATTTTATTGCATTTTTTCACACTTTAAGCTTTTTCATTTTCCCAGCGTCGAATTTAATTTTACGCACAGGCGTATTGGCGTATGCCCAGGTACGCCCCTGGTACTAGGTCATACAGATGCGAAAAGCTCAGCCGAATAGGTCACCTCAAATTTGCAATTATTAGGATCTACAGACTACACACAGGTACCTTGCGGCTGGAAAAAACAACCACCGTTTTGACTAGCCGCCGTGATTTGATGTTTTTCTCAAACTTGAAATTCTTTACATATAGTGGACGCAACTTGACCCCGGTGGTTGACCTTTGTATTATAATACATAATGAGGCACAACCTAAAATTGAACAGGAGTGTACGTACGTAAATCGCATCTGACGTAGATTTATCGTGATATTGGTTCACTGCAGTGGTGTTTAAAGCACTTGAATTTTTGTTAAGTTATTTATCAGGTTTATAGAGTAATAGGTTCGAGCACTTTGAGGGTTTTTTTTATTTATTTTATCTCTTTCAGTTTTTTTTCTGTTTTTAGTCTTTTGCTATTTCATTTTTATTATATTTTGTGTTTTATTTTATTTATTTTTCATATTTTTTATTCGAAGACATTAGTATGGTAACTTAACTTCTATACACAGCATTGTACATGTCAAGGAATTTTTGTTGAAAAAACAACACGAGCTGCACGAGAAAATGGAAATATAAATGTGTTTAAATCTAAATTAGTGTTTTTATTAACTGATCAAATGTAAATATACATACTTTGATACTGCACTGTATACAAACTAATTCCATATAAATATACACGGCTACCCTAAGCACCTCTTATTTCTACAATGAAATAATCAATATGAATAATCAGCCTAAAAGGTCAAGCATCGCGGTCAAGTTGCGACTACTATACACAGTCGCCAAATAACCAACAACATTCGTTTTAATGCGTTTTTTTTTTTTTTAATATTCAGAATTTTCCAGTGATATTAAAAGGAACATTTTTCAGTAATATCATCGGCAAATCCATTAATAATATCTTAAAGATTTGGTGACTATAAATGTAAAGAATTTCAAATAGGAGAAATAACGGTCAAATCACGGCGGATAGTCAACACAGCAGCTTTATTTCCAGCCGCAGAGTGCCTGTGAATCTACATACAATATCTAAGTTACAAATATACAATGAAACATTTTAGTTAGCCTGGCTCCCTGGCTGCATGGTTATTTTCTTTTTTTATATAAATACTAGAAACATTATATAAAAAAATAAGCCTCTAAAATAGCACAATTTTATATGATGGTTGAACCATACATATTTTGGAGCCAGGGGCAATAAAACATGTCAATGTAGAAGCAACCTTCTGGAGTTACTTCCCTCTTAATGAAGAAAGCATTGACATATGTAAATAAAAACAAACATTGGGACGGAAGCCAGTCTACATATTAGTATATTTTATTGTGCATAATTGTTGACCAGGCTTCCACAAATTCTTTGAGAGCTATTCCTGCCTATAACTTTTACTCTTTTTCAGACAGTGTCCATGTTAAAGTCCGTTAAAAACGGTACATACCCGAATGCTATTCTTTACTACCGAGCGTCACTGAAGGCGATTATAATGCGGTACCATAACGGAGTAAAACAAATTAAGTTTCGTTTTAGAATTTTTCGCTTTCCGGCTTCTTCACGGCTCCATTTTAACAGGCTGGTCACATTGCCCGATGGGGCTAAAAGCTGCTTTCCACACTTTAATTAAATTTCGTTATAGAAAAAAATAATTCTACTTGTACGTGGTCTAATAATTCTGGTTTCAATAGACTTTTAGTGAAACATTGATAATTGTTAAATAAGGTGTACTTTCAAAGATTTCAGTGGTAAACTACTAAGTGTCGTCGACGACACTTAACAGTTATAAGATAATCACTTTTTGGCCAACAGTAACAGAAACAGCAGTAACACTGTTTGCAAACACAAACGTTTATTGGTCGACGGAGCTTAAAAATGTGCGGCACAGGTTCCTTTTCAGGGAATATATAATACAATTCATCATACATCATTTTACAGATATTTAAAGATATTTACTGTCTTTCAAATTTATTATGGCCCAGGTTTTTATCTCTGGTATGATTTAGGTAGTTCATATCTCCTACCTTAAGTCTTCTATAAAAATGCCGTTAGAAGTACTTTCCCCAAGATAGAACATTGCATGTTCAAGCATTTGAAAGACAATATAAATACCTTTAAAATGGTGTACAGTAAGTGATGTCATATTCTCTGGCATAGTAATTGTTTGCTCTTCGTTATGTTCACTAACGGCGTTTCTCCCTTGACAGCTACATACAAAATTGATTAATACACCCTATTCATTCTCAAAGTATGCGCGTTGCCCTACATGCATTTAAAAGAAATTAACATCACGTTTAAATTCATGTATAATAAATTGTGTCACATTTCCTGACAGTTTGTCTTTAAGCTGTTGAACATTTACATTGCATATAAGGCCGTATATTAGAATATTCGCCGATAAGTACCGAATTTCTTTACCCAGAAGCCTTGCTGTGCACTAGGGCTGCCATTTTGTTACTGTTTGCCAGCTAAGTGTGCGCTCTTTTGATTATCATATTCTACTTTCAATTTCACATTCTAAAAATAGGTTTCGGTACCCCGAGGAAAATAAGCGATTACAAAGTAACAGAATGGAATTTAGATAAAATAATTTCTATTTGCATAGTCTGAAACCATAAAAAAAAATATAGACAAATGATAAGATTGCTTGCGATTCTATGGAAAGTAGCTTTAAAATATATATTTGTGAATTGGTACCACTTGACGGTTTCATTTAAGTTTTAGAGGTGTATAATTTTATATAATTTTATATTCTCATGTTTGATAGTGAATTGTTTAGAATGTATATTTTATTCTAAGTTTTAAGACCAATTGTTTGATTTTTAACGGTTCTTGGCGGGTATAAGTAACATGCGTAGATATAATTATGATAAGGCTAGTGCAAATTTAGATTAGTTTTATGGTGTATATTCGATTCGGGTATTAAAGGATGTGACCATGTCTTAAGTATATAATGTATACACAGCGAAGAAAAATACATAAAAACTACAACAGATACACACAAAAAAAAGAAAACAATAAAGATTAGCAATTATTATTGCTTTGCGCCTGCCACTTTGCGAAATAAAGCACAGACAAGTGTTGCTACTTCTTAAACGGAAATATTTGCCTATCCGGGAAGTACTTCATACATGTATTATGAAAAAAAAGATTTCCCTTCTTACCTGACAGTTGTAACTGTTTGACGACGGAGAACACTTCGAAACAAACAAATAATGTGCCGGTGTAACATTAAATACTGACCCCGTTGGAAATAGACCACATGGGCCCTTTTTCATCGTTGAGAATTGACCCCGTCAACATTTCAACATTAAGTTTTCATCAGTAGGTCCTTTTCAACGTTGAGAATTGACCCCGCCAACATTTCAACATTAAATTTTTATCAATGGGGATAATATTTAATGTTACACCGGTTAAATACGAACAATACTAACTGACATGGACGGTATTTAAAGCCCGATACCTGAAAAGTGATTTCAGCATCTTATAAATGAAAATAAAACTTTATTTATTCAGTTGCATGTTTGAAAAAACAATAAGACTTTCAACAATTACCAGTTATTCTTAAGTAAACTGCACAATTACATTTGTAAAGAGTTTCTTTTCTTAGCTTTGTGATCGCTCAATGTCCGGCATCCGTCGTCTGTCTGTCTGTCGTCTGTCTGTCTGTCAACATCTAGCTTGTGTATGCAATAGAGGCTGTATTTTTCAACTGATCTTCATGAAATTTAGTCAGAATGATAATCTTGATAAAGTCTAGGCTAAGTTCAAAAATGGGTCATCTTTGGTCAAAAACTAGGTCACTGGGTCAAATCAAAGAAACACCTTGTGTATGCAATAGAGGCTGTACTTTTCAATTGATCTTCATGAAATTTGGTCAGAATGATTGCCTTGATGAAAACTATGCTGATTTCGAAAATGGATCATCTTGGGTCAAAAAGTAGGTCACTAGGTCAAATCAAATATAAACCTTGTGTATACAATAGAAGCTGTATTTTCAGTTGATCTTCATGCAATTTGGTCAGAATGATTGCCTTAATGAAATTTAGGTCGAGTTCGAAAATGGGTCATCTGGGGTTAAATACTAGGTCACTTGGTCAAATCAAAGGAAAACCTTGTGTATGCAATAGAGTCTGTATTTTTTAATTGATCTTCAAGAAATTTAGTCAGAATGATTGCCTTGATGAAATTTAGGTTGATTTTGAATATGGGTCATTTAGGATAAAAAAACTAGGTCATTAGGTCAAATCAAAGAAAAACCTTGTGTATGCAATAGAAGCTGTACTTTTCAATTAATCTTCGTAAAATTTGGTCAGAATGATTGCCTTGATGAAATCTAGATTGAAGTTGAATATGGGTCATTTAAGATAAAAAACTAGGTCATTAGGTCAAATCAAAGAAAAACCTTGTGTATGCAATAGAAGCTGTACTTTTCAATTAATCTTCGTAAAATTTGGTCAGAATGATTGCCTTGATGAAATCTAGATTGAAGTTGAATATGGGTCATTTAGAATAAAAAACTAGGTCACTAGGTCAAATCAAAGGAAACCTTGTGTATGCAATAGAGGCTGTATTTTTCGATTGATCTTCATGAAATTTGGTCAGAATGATTACCTCGATGTAATCTAGGTTGCGGCTGAATATGGGTCATCTTGGGTCAAAAAGTAGGTCACTAGGTCAAATCGAAGAAAAACCTTGTGTATGCGATAGAAGCTGTATTTTTCAATTGATCTTCATGAAATTTGGTCAGAATGATTGCCTTGATAAAATCTAGGTTGAGTTTGAATATGGGTCATCTGGGGTTAAAAAGTAGGTCACTAGGTCAGATCAAAGAAAAACCTTGTGTAAGCGATAGAGGCTGTATTTGTCCATTGATCTTCGTGAAATTTGGTCAGAATGATTGCCTTGATGAAATCTAGGCCTTGGTTGAATATGGGTCAGCTGGGGTCAAAAATTAGGTCACTAGGTCATATCAAAGAAAATACTTGTTTAAACTCAAGAGACCACATTTTGGGTCCAATCCTAATGAAAATTTGCCAGAATATTTGTTTCCATGAAATCACTAGGTCAAACGTGTCTACACTGTTATGGTGTGTTTCTCATTTGAGCGACCTAGGGCCATCTTGGCCCTCTTGTTTATTTTTTTATGTTTACTTGATAAAATGTTTGACAGGTCGTATTTTTGTTTTAGATATTGCCTGATGCCAGATTTATTGTTGTCTTACTAAACGTTATATCGGTTGACGAATGTAATGGCTGCATTAGTACCACCAATTAAGGATAAGGAGTTTGTGAATTGGCTAAAAGGTGCTCTCGCCGTGCTTTTCACAAAACAAGGGTTGGACGACTTTGTCCGTGACGAGCTAACAAACTTTCAAAAGGACCTCTTGACAGCAATTTGCCAAAACAAATGTTTGCCTGCTGGAACGGGCTGTAACTCGTGTACCACAGAAAATGTTCTAGACTGTCCGACACAAAACTTTTGCTCGAAAAGTCGATGTAAATTACATGATGCATGTCAGCCAGATAGACGGCCTAACCAACCATGTCCAAACGGACTATGCCAAGATATCCGGGACTGTATCCGACGTGAACACAGATATAATGGACCATCTTGGAGGAACACCGATACAAGGAGGTGGAGTACTGATGCCTTTGAAATCGCAAAATGCTACATGCCTCCGGATGGTTATTCAGGTGTGATTAGACTTGAAGATACTGATTTCAATGGTACTTTGGCTGTCATCAACAACAACAAACGTTTCCAAAACAAAATGACGGCTCAGCTTAATCAGTCGAACAATGTCTGCATTCAGGTAAAATGTTACCACATTCTATAAGCAACTTCATATCTTGTTTATCTTCATAAAATGACAGATGGCAACTAGGGTTATTTCGGAGCACAATAACAAGAGTTCGTAGAACACGAAATGCCCCCTTGATGCATTCAGAAATTGCACAAGAAACAGAAATTATTTGGTTATTGTATGCAAAAAGTCTACTGTTCTGGGTAAATATGACCTTGACCTTTGACCTACTGACCTTAAAATAAATAGAGGTCATCTGCTGACCATGATCAACCTCCCTATCAAGTTTCATGATCCTAGGCCCAAGCGTTCTTGAGTTATCATCCAGAAACCGTTTAACTGTTCTGGGTCAATGTGACCTTGACCTTAGACCTACTGACCTCAACATCAATAGGGGTCATCTGCTGATCATGATCAACCTCCCAATCAAGTTTCATTATCCTATGCCCAAGCATTCTCAAGTTATCGTCCTGAAATCATATAAATGTTCTGGGTCACTGTGACCTTGACCTTTGGCCTACTGATCTCAAAATAAATACGGGTTATTTGCTAGTCATGTTCAACCTCTCTGTCAATTTTCATGATCCTAGGCCCAAGCGTTCTTGAGTTATCATTCAGAAACTGTTAAACTGTGCAGGATCACTGTGACCTTAACCCCTGACCTACTGACCTTAAAATCAATAGGGGTCGTCTGCTGGACATGACCAATCTCCCTGTCAACTTACATGATCCTAGGCTAAAGCTTTCTTGAGTTATCATCCGGAAACTGTTTAACTGCTCCGTGTCACTGTGACCTTGACCTTTGACCTATTGATCTCAAAATCAATAGGGGTCATCTCCTGGTCATGTCCAACCTTTCTGTCAGTTTTCATGGTCCTAGGCTTAAGTTTTCTTGTGTTATCATCCGGAAACCATTTAACTGTTCTAGGTCACTGTGACCTTTAACTTTGACCTACTGATCTCAAAATCAATAGGGATCATCTGCTGGTTATGACCAATCTCCCTTTCAACTTTCATGATCCTAGGCCCAAGCGTTCTTGCGTTATCATCCGGAAACCATTTAACTGTTCTAGGTCACTGTGACCTTTAACTTTGACCTACTGATCTCAAAATCAGTAGGGGTCATCTGCTGGTTATGACCAGTCTCCCTTTCAACTTTCATGATCCTCGGCCCAAGCGTTCTTGAGTTATCATCCGGAAACGAATTGGTCTACATACCGACTGATAGACCAACCGATCGACAGACATACCGACATCTGCAAAACAATATACCCCTCCTTCTTCGAAGCGGGGGTGGGGGCATAAAAATTCCATCTTTGATCAATGAGAAGAATTTAAAAGCCAATGCTCTGTCTTGAACAACTGTGAAATAACAAAATGTATTTTCTACACTTACTTTTTCGCAGTTTATCCAATCATAACTGTAACTTTTAGCCACAACATAGGTTAACGAATGTTGAAACCAAGTTACATAGTACATAGCGCAAAAATGATGAATCTGTGTGGTTTAATGTAAATCCAAGCTTTACATACTGATATTCAAATTTAACATATTTATACTTTTGTGCCCTATTATTCGAAGTACATAAGTTCAGTGGTGTTTCAAATTCCCAATATAATATGAGCTGTGCCATGAGAAAACCAACATAGTGGCTTTGCGACCAGCATGGATCCAGATCAGACTGCGCATCCGCGCAGTCTAGCTAGTCAGGATCCATGCTGTTCGCTAACAGATTCTAATTGTAATAGGCTTTTTTGAAAGCGAACAGCATGGATCCTGAACAGACTGCGCGGATGCTCAGGCTGGTCTGGATCCATGCTGGTCGCAAAGCCACTATGTTGGTTTTCTCATGGCGTGGCTCATATTTTAATTTAATGGTAGCAATACGTCATATGAGAAAAAAAATGTAAGTTAACATCATAATTAATTATGTTATTGCACAGGTCGATTGACTAACGAGATTGAATACTTGCATACTTGCAGTCAGAGAAAAATAGCATAATAGTAGGACAATTCTTAAATCTTTTAATCCATGTGTCAGTTTTGAAAATATATAGAGAATATATGTTTGTTTCAGTACAAGATAATTGAAATATCTTTCACGAGTGAACACCACATGCAATATTTTCGTGAGTGGCTTAGAGCTAGTCACGAGTGAAAATATAAGATATGCTGTTAGGCGCTCTACTGTACATGGAAAACAAATTTTCTTTTTATTTTATATTTTGGCTAAATTTAGCCATGTTTAATTTTTTAGTAGTCAAAAATATATACTCAGCGTCACTGAAAAGTTACCACCCTAATGTCCCTTATATTTTAAAAATCGCACTGGACTGTGTTAAAAGCATAACACACTACATTTTTGACACAACTTAGACGTCACTGGTGTAAAGATTTGTCAAATTCGATTTTCTCCATTTGAGGCACGGGCTGCACTCAAATGACTTTTTCCAGCAAATTTTGACAGTACAAAACTATCATAGGCCAAAGGTCAAGGTCCAGTGACCAAGAACATTTATATGATTTCGGGACGATAACTTGGAATGTTGGGGCATGGTTAATGAAATTTGTTTGGGGGTTGATCATGTCAGAGATGCCCCCTTTTGTGTTAGGTCGTAGGTCTAAGGTAAGGTAACATTGCCCCAGAACAGTTTAAAACGGTTTTGGATGATAAACCAAGAACGTTGGCTGGATATGAACTTGATAGGGAGGTTGATCTGGCCAGCAGATGACCTTATTTATTTTAAGGTCAGTGGCAAGGTCAAGGTCTATTTACCCAGACGTGACTTTTTGCATAAATAACCAAAAATAATTTCGTTTCTTGTCAATTTCTGAATGCATAAAGGGGGCATTTGGTTCTACGAACTCTTGTTTTGTGCCCCGAAATAACCTAGTTGCCATCTGTTTTTTGGATAAACAAGTATGAAGTTGCTTTTAAAATGTGGTAACATTTTCCCTGAATGCGGACATTTTTCGATGTTTTAAGTGAGCCGTCTTTTTGTTTTGGAAACGTTTGGTTGTGATGAAGCCAAAGTACCATTGAAATTTAGTATCTTCAAGTCTTTTTCACAGAATAACCCTCCCGGGGATGTGATTTTTCGTTTCAAAGGATCCGTACTCACCTCCTTGTATGGTGTTCCTCAAGATGGTCCATTTTCTGTGTTCAGTCGGTACAGTCCCCGGTATCTTGGCATAGTCCGTTTGGACATGGTTGGTTAGGCCGTCTTTTGGCTGCATGATCATGTAATTTACTGACTTTTCGAGCAAAAATTTTTGTCGGAAGTTTTAGAACTTTTTTTGGGTTTCACGAGTTACAGCCCGTTCCAGCAGGCAAAAATTTGTTTTTGGGAAAATTTTCTGTTCAAGAGGCCTTTTTTAAAGTTTGTTAGTCGCCCGGGCAAAGTCGTCCAACCTTTTTTGTGGGAAAAGCACGGCGAGGACCTTTTTGCCAATTCACAAACTCCTTATCCCTTTAATTTGGGGGTATAAGCGCCCTTACATTTGTAAAAGATTAAAGTTTAGTAAGACAAAATTCTGGATGGCAATATCTAAAACAAAATCATGTAAATTTTATCAAGTAAAATAAAAAATAAAAGAGGGCCAAAAAGGCCCTAGGTCGTCAAAAGAGAAAACCCCCATAAAGTGTAGAAAGGGTTGACCCGTGATTTCTGGAAACAAATATTTGGCAAAAATTTTTATTAGGTTTGGACCAAAAAGTGGTCTCTTGAGTTTAAACGTATTTTCTTTGATTTGACCGTGGGCCTAATTTTTGCCCCCGCTGACCCATATTTTAACCAAAGGCCCAGATTTCTAAAAGGGTCATTTGACCCAAATTTCATGAAGTCAATGGACAAATACAGCCCCTATCGTACCAGGTTTTTCTTTGATCTGACTGTGACCCCTTTTTAACCCCCGATGACCTATTCAAAATAACCTAGATTTTTCAAAAACAAACTTTTTACAAATTCCATAAAGTCAAATTGAAAAATAAGCCTTTTTGCTAACAAGGTTTTCTTTGATTTGCCCCGGACCGTTTTTTTTAAATGACCCATATTCAACTTCAAATTTGATTTCATCAAGGCAATCTTTGACCAAATTTTAGAAGATTAATTTAAAAGTACGCTTCTTTGCATAACAAGGTTTTTTTTGATTTGACCTAAAAACCTAGTTTTTTATCTTAAATGACCCCTATTAACTTCATCTGATTTCATCAAAAGGGAATCATTTTTGACCAAATTTTACGAAGATTAATTAAAAAGTACGTTCTATTGTACACAAGGTTTTTCTTTGATTGACCTAATGAAATAGTTTTTTTATCCCAAATGACCCCCATTCAAAAAAACCCAAATTTTTACGGCAATCTTTGACTAAATTTTTGAAGATAATTAAAAAATAAGCTTATTGCTACACAAGGTTTTCCCTTTTATTTGACCTATGCTAGTTTTAAAACCCGAGACCATTTTCGAATCGCCTAAAATTTCATTAAAGGGAAACATTTTGACCAAATGCTGAAAATAAATGAAAATACAGTTCTATTGTTTAAAAGGTTTTATTTGATTTGAACTAGTGACCCATTTTTGACCCAAAAATGTCCATTTTTTGAAAAATCTAGTTTTCCTCAAGGCAATTTCGACCAATTTATGAAGATCAATTGAAAAGTACGCCTTTTTGCTAAAAAGGTGTTTCTTGATTTGACCAGTGACTAGTTTTTGACCAAGATGACCATTTTTGAACTTAGCCCCAGACTTTATTAAATTTCTTTGCTAAATTTCCCTGAAAAATCAGTTTAAAAATAAGCCCCTATTGCATAACAAGCTAGGGTTGACAGAAGAACGACAGACAGACAGAGAGGATGCCGGACATTGGCGATACAAAGTAAGAAAAGAAACTCTTTAAAAAATTTTGTACAGTTTTTCTTAAAAATAACTGGAATTGTTTAAAGTTTATTTTTTTTTCAAAAGAATGAAAAATAAGTTTTATTTTCATTTATAAGATGTGAATACTTTTTAGGGGATCGGGGGTTTAAAAACCGCCTGTCAGTTGTATTGTTCGTATTTAAAGGTGTAAATTAAATTTGACCCCCCTTTATAAAAATTTAATGTTGAAAAGTCGGGGGGGGTCAAATTTTCAACGTTGAAAAAAACCTCTGATGAAAACTTTTTGTTGAATGTTGACGGGGGCAATTTAACGATGGAAAAGGGCCCCTTTGGGCTATTTCCCAAAAAGGGGGGCAGTATTTAGTTACACCGGCCATTATTTGTTTTTTTGAAGTGTTCTCCGTGTCAAACGTTACAACTGTAGGTAAAAAGGGGGAAACTTTTTTTTAAAAATATGTATGAAATACTTGGATACGCAAAAATTTCCATTTAAGGTAGCAACATTGTCTGTGCTTTATTTCGCAAAGTGGGAGGGCCAAAACAAAAAATAAATTTTAACTTTATTTTTTTCTTTTTTTGTGTGTATCTGTTTTAGTTTTTTGTATTTTTCTTCGTGTGTTTACATTATATTTAAAACATGGTCACTCCCTTTTAAACCCGAATGAATATCACCCTAAAAAATAAACTAAATTTGCACTGTTAATAAATTTTTTACGCATGTTCTTATAACCGCCCAAAAAAAACCCTTAAAAATCAAACAATTTTGGGCTTAAAAATTGGAATAAAAAAAATTTTCATTCTAAACAATTCACTTAAAATGAGAATTAAAGTTTTACACCTAAAACTAAAATGAAAAAGTCAAGTGGTACCAATTACAAATATTATTTTAAAGTCTTTCCATAGAAACGCAAGCAATCTTTTCATTTGTCTTATTTTTTTTTATGGTTTCAGCTTGCAAAAAAGCAATTTTTTTATTAAAATTCATTCTGTTACTTTGTAAACGTTATTTTCCTCGGGGGACCGAAACTATTTTTTTGAATGTGAAATTGAAAGTAGAATTTGATAATCAAAAGAGCGCACACTTAGCTGGCAAACAGTAACAAAAAGGCAGCCCCAGGCACAGCAGGCTTTGGGTAAAGAAATTCGGTACTTATCGGCGAATTTTAATATACGGCCTTTTGCAAAGTAAATGTTAACAGTTAAAGACAAACTGCAGGGAGTGACACAATTTCTTATAATGAATTTAAACGTGATGTTTAATTTCTTTTAAATGCATGTAGGGCAACGCGCATCTTGAGAATGATGGGTTTTTTAAACAATTTTGTATGTAGCTGTCAAGGGGAAACGCCGTTGTGAAAATAAGAAGAGAAACAATTACTTGCAGAGATATGAATCATTATGTACACCTTTTAAAAGGGATTTATATTGTTTTCAAAAGCTTTAACATGCAATGTTTATTTGGGGAAAATACTTCTAACGGCATTTTTATAGAAGATTAAGGTAGGGATATGAATACCTAAATCTCCAGAGATAAAAACGGGCCCTAATAATTTTAAAAACAGTAAATTCTTTTAAAATCTGTAAAATGTGTATGATGAATTGTATTTTATATTCCCGAAAAGGAAACCCGTGCCCCCATTTTTTTAAGTCGCGACCAATAAAAGTTTGTGTTTTCAAAATTGTTATGTGTTTTGTTATGTTGGCCAAAAAGTGTATTTTTTAATGTTTAAATGTCGTCGATGCCAGGACTGTCCCGGGGGGGGCCAGGGGGCCCCGGGCCCCCCCCCGCTGGCTGGCTAGTTACGATTTTTATTACTATGGGCCCCAATTAAAAAATTTATACACCGCGCAATGGCTTGATTTGACAGCAATACCAGGCTAAGAGTATAAAACTGTGTCCCATGTGGAAATTGCCCAGGCATGTCACGGTTAACTTTATCTTATGCTTCATTGGTCGTTTATCGGTACTTGATTGGGGAGTGGAGGGAAATATTATGTTTTTTTTACTCTTTGGAAGTGTTATAAAATGATAGAACTTGTTTGGGTTTTTTTAAAAAATTTAAAAAGAATCTGAAAATTGAAAAAATTATGATGGTTTTATTTTGTTTTTACATTAAGGCACATTCCCCCAAATTTTTTAAATTGATAGTATTTATCTTCTTTTTTTTTTACAACAATTTTGAAATTTTAAACTCTGTATCAATTTTTTCTTTTTGGGTCCAATAAATTACTTAAAAATTCAAGTTTTTAAAAATAGTTTCTCGTAAAACTTCAAAACGCATCTAAAACTGTTACTTATGGGGGTTTTTAACATAAAAATAATTTAATATGTGCTGGATGTTATAGTTTGTACAATAAAGAAGTATAAAATAACATTGTTTATTTTTATAGATCTGGTCATTTTAAAAGTTCATTGTCATTTGAAATTTGATGTAAATAGTAATTGTAAATACTTTGTTTTTTTTGTTGGGAAAAATAAAAAAAAATTTGGCCATTTTGCAAATAGGTCCTAGCCCCTAGACTGATAAATTTCGATATTTTTTGATTTTTTTTCTTTTTTTTGTTCATAGAGACAAAAGCTAGGGTTTTTTTAGAGATTTTTAAGAGGATGTGTTAAAAAATTTTATATTGGACATAGTATTAGATGGGTCAGTTCATACATGAAATATAAAAATGTGGAAAAAAAAATTTTCATAGTTGGAGTAGTTATTAATAATCATCTTAAAATTCAACATTTTTTTAAAAGGGTATCTAAGAAAAAAAAGTCCCTAAAAGTGACGGGAAAACATCATACATTTAAAAGGTTGGAAAAGAAATGATTAAAAAATGTTTCCCCTTTAAAAAAGTACATTCAGCCCCCAAAAGGTGTTTTTTGGGGGCGGAAAATGCATTATTCATGGCCATATTAAAAAAATTTCGCAATGGGGAGGGATACCCCCCCCAAAACCCCCCCCGGTTGGGCCCCCCCCAGCAAACAAATCCTGCACACGGGCCCTGAGACATTATAGTTTCACGAAATCTTTGAAGTACCCCTTTATTTAACAATTATCAAGTTTCCTAAAAGTCTATTAAAAACCAAATTTATTGACCCGTACAATAGTTTTTTTTTCTAAACGAAATTTAAAAAAAGTGGGGAAAGCAGCTTAACCCCGACGGCAATTGACCACCCCTTTTTTAAAATGGAGCCTAAAGAAGCCGGAAGCGAAAAATTCTAAAACGAAATTTAAATTTGTTTACTCCGTTTGGTACCGCTTTAAATCGCCTACAGTGGCTCGGTATAAAAAATTGCTTGGGTATGTCCGTTTTAACGGACTTTAACATGGACACGTCGAAAAGAGTAAAAGTTATAGCAGGAATGTCTAAAAGAATTTGTGGAACCCGGGTCAACAATTTGCAAAATGAATATACTATATGTAACTGGCCCGCCCCCAATTTTTGTTTTTATTTAAATTTGGGTAAATGCTTTTTTCATTAAGGGGAAGAAACTCCAAAAGGGTTGTTTCAAACTGAATTTTTATTGCCCTGGCCCCAAAAATATGTATGGTTCAGCCTCTATAAAAATTGTGAAATTTAGAGGCTATTTTATTTTTTTTTTTTTTTTAAAAAAAATTTCTAGATTTATAAAAAAAAAACCCCAGCAGCAGGACCAGACAAAATAATATGTTCATTGTATTTTTTAAATTTAGTTTTGTATGTAGATTCACGGCACTCTGGGGGGGAAATAAAGGCTGTTTGACTATCCGCCGTGTTTAAACCGTTATTTCCCCTTTTAAAATTCTTTCATTTATAGTCACAAATTTTTAAAAGTATTATTATAAAATTTTCCCGATGATATTACTGAAAAATGTTCCTTTTAAATCCTGGAAAATTCTAAATTTTTAAAAAAAAAAACATTAAAAGGATGTTGTTGGTTATTTGGGACTGTGTATAGTAGCCAATTGCCCCGCGATCTTGACCTTTTGGGGCTATTATTCTATTATTTTTCTTTGTGAAAAAAAGGGGTGCTTAGGGTGCCGTGTATATTTATAGGGAATTAGTTTGTTTACAGTGCAGTATAAAAAGTAGTATATTTACTTTTGATCTTTAAAAAAAAACACTAATTTAGTTTAAAAAACCATTTATTTTCCTTTCTCGTCAGCTCGTGTTTTTTTTTTCAACAAAATTCCTTGACAGTACAATGTGTGTATAAAAGTTAAGTTAATACATTCTTCGAAAAAAAATATGAAAAATAATAAAAAAAAACCCCCCAAATAAAATAAAAATGAAATGAAAAAGACTAAAAAGAAAAAAAACTGAAAGAGATAAAATAAAAAAAAAAAAAACCCTAAAAGTGCTCAAAACCTTTTACTCAAAAAAACCCTGTAAATAACTTAACAAAAATTCAAGTGCTTTAAACACCATTGCAGTAAACCATTTCACGATAAATCTAGTCAGAGCGTTTTTGTCGTACACTCCTGTTCAATTTTAGGTTGTCCCTAAATTTTGTATTTATAATAAAAAGGGGTAACCCCCGGGGGGTCAAGTTGCGTCCATATATGTAAAGAATTTCAAGTTTGAGAAAAAACATAAAATCACGGCGGCAGTCAAAACGGGGTTTTTTTTTCCAGCCCAAGGTCCTTGTGTAGTCTGTAGATTCTAATAATTGCAAATTTGGGGTGCCCCATTGGTGAGCTTTTTTATGCTCTGTATGCCTAGTCCCCAGGGCGTACCTGGGTAGCAAACGCATGTGGAAAATTTTAAACGACCCCGGGGAAAATGAAAAAGCTTAAAGTGTAAAAAAAATGCAATAAAAAGTAAATCCAAAAGGGAGTTAAAGGTATTTCAAGTTCTTAGTTTAAAAATATCATCTGCATGAGATTGATAAAGTTCTTTTTTGAAACAGTTGATTTTTTCCTGTAATTATTTGGGAAAGGGGTAGTTCCTTGAAACATAAGGCCCCCTCAAATACAGCCAGAGCCACACATCCCAAAAAGCCCGCTTTAATAATAAAGACAGACCTCACATGTACGCACACGCACACAAACAACAGCGATGAGAACAAGAGGGCCAAGAGGGCCCAGGCGTTTACCTGGAAACCCCCCTAACAGTGTAAACATTTTTGCCTGTGTTTTCATGGAAAAAAATATTCGCCCAAATTATCATTAAAATTTGGAGAAAAAAATTTTGGTGTAAATAATATTTTCTTTGATTTGCCCTGGACCTATTTTTTGCCCCCCAATCCATATTGAACTTGACCAAGATTTCATAAAGGGAATCATTCTGCCCAAAATTTTAAAAAATCCAGTGAAAAAATGCACCCCCTATTGCTACACAAGGTTTTTCTTGTTTTTTTTTTTAAACCCCAGTGACTCTATTTAAAAATGACCGCGATTTCATCAAGGAAATCATCGGACAAAATTTCAGAGATTATTGAACAAGAGCTGTCTCTGGATACACATCCCCCGTTGGCACTTTGAATAAATAGTTAGGGCCCGATGTTAGGTTTAGGCCTTTGACCTCGAGGGGTTTCGCGCGCGACCGTCTCTTGTGCACACATTCATGCATTTTTTATTTTAAAATCCATGCTTGATTGACAAAGATATGGACCGACATGCCTAAACCCTATCATAAAAAATGCCCTTTAAGTCAGTGTGCCTTGCCCTTTTGACCTCGGCCCTGGGTCTTGCGTGTACACGTCGTTTACTTGGTAACATTCATCCCAAGGATTTAAATTTCCATCCACGATTACAAATATATGGCCCGACACCCCCTAAATGCACCCTTTAAACTTTAAAGTGTGACCTTGACCTTTGAGTAGAACCTAGGTCTTGTCACGACACGTCGTTTATGTGGTAAAAATTCACCCGTTTTTTGAAAATCCACCACGATGACAAAGTAGGGCCCCGGAAAACCCCCTCAATTTTTTTCCCTTTTAACGTCAAAGTGTGCCTTTCCTTTGAGCTAGGGGACCTGGTCTTGCCGCGACACGTCGTCTTATGTGGACAATTTATCCAAGTTATTTAAAAAACCCACCCCATCGATGCAAGTTATGGCCGGACACCCCATCAATGCACATCCTTTAATGTTAAGTGTGCCCTTGACTTTGGCTAGGCCTGGGTTTTGCGCGCGACACGTCGTTTTATGTGGACACATTCTGCCAATTATTAAAATCCATCCTCGAGAAAAAAGATAGGGCCGGACACAAAAAAATTGCGGACAAAACAGACCACAGACAGACGGTTTTAAAAAATATATGCCCCTTTTGGGCAAAAAAAAATACCCCCTCTATCCCCAACAGAAGGGTTTTTTGATTGATGTATGACCTAGTTTTGCCCCAGCATATAACAATAAAAAGTAGTTTTTATCAGGTAAATATTGCCCAATTTCATGAAGATCAATTGAAAATACCCCCCTCTATCGCATACCCAGGTTTTCTTTTATTTATTAGTGCCCTACTTTTTGCCCAAAATGCCCTTATTCAAATTTGGGGCCTAGATTTCATCAAGGCAATACTTGTTTTAATTTCGGAAGAAAATTGAAAAATCAGCCTCTATCGCTAACAAAAGGTTTTCCTTTGATTTGAATATGACCGCTTTTTGACCCCAGATGACCCATTTTCAAGGGGCCGTTTTATTAATTTTATATTTTGATTTAAATTTTGGATGATCAATAAAAAATACCCCTTTATCGTATACAATTTTTCCTTTTTTTTGCCCTAATGACCTTTTTTTGCCCAGATGACCCATATTCGAACTTGACCTAGATTTTTCAAGGCAATTTTTTGAAAAAATTCATAAAGTTTAATTAAAAAATACACCTCATCGCTAAAAGGGTTTTTTTTGTTTGACCTAGTGATCTTTTTTTTGTCCCAGAAAACCCAAATTTAAAAACCCGGGGCCCAGATTTCTAAAGGGAAACATTCTGCCCAAACAGCAGTTTAAATTAAAAAAATACAGCCTCTATCGCAACACATTTTTTTTTCTTTGCTTTGCCTGGACTATTTTGAACCCATATGACCCATTTCAAACCCGGCCTAATTTTATCAATGGAAACTTCTGCCCAAAAATTTCATAAAAGTCAATTAAAAATACGCCACTATTGATACAAAGGTTTTTTTTTTGATTTGACATATTGATGTGTTTGCCCCAGTGCCCCTTTTTCAATTTCGTCTAGATTTTATCAAGATATCTTCTGACCAAATTTCATAAAGACAGTTTAAAAATAAGCTCTACGCATACACGGGTTTTCTTTGATTTGACCTAGTGACCTATTTTTGAACCCATAAAAACCCATTTTCGAAACATGGCCTAGATTTTATCAAGGAAATCATTCTGACCAAAATTCATGAAGATCAATTGAAAAATCACCCTCTTTTGCATACACAGGTTTTTCTTTGTTTTGACCTGGACCTGTGTTTGCCCAATGACCCATTTTCGAACCCCCAGTTTTTACCAAGTAATCTTTGATAAAATTTCAAAAAGATCAGTTGAAAAAACAGCCTCTTCGCATACAAAAGTAAATGTTGCAGACAGACATACGAAGCGACGGACCCGGGGCATGGAGTTTTCAAACTTGCTCGGGTGAGCTAAAAAAAAACCCTGTTGGCCCGGGGGAAGGAAATGGTAACACCTTCGATATTTTTCTGCATTTTTAAATTATATAGTTTACAAGAAAAAAAGCTCGTCTTTGACGTATTTCATTTAGTTTTATTCCTCAGGTGCCCCCCCTTGTTTTTTTTACATGGGCGGAACCTAAAACCCAAGCCCTTTCCGAAAGTCAGGGGTGGTTTTTCTTAAAAATTAAAACGCTTCGATGAGGCTAACCCCCACATGGGTGGGTGCGTGATTCAAAGTAGCGACTTTAAAGGGTTCTAAAAGCGTTTGGCCCACCCTTGGAAAATTTTTTTTTGGGAATTATCCCACAGCTTTTTGATTTTAAAAAAATTCATATACGGATTTGTTCAGAAAAGTAGAAAAATTTCAAAAAAAAGGCCACCTTGTTTTGTTTTTTACAAACATGTCTTCCTGCCCACATTCTATTCGTTTGTTTGTTTTTTTGTTTTTTTTGGTTTTAACGCCTTTTTTCAACAGTATTTCAGTCATGAAAAGGGGCGGGCATTAAACCAACCAGTGTTCTGGTTTTGTCCCATTAAAAAACCTTTCTCGCAAAAAATCCCAACTTCCCACATGAATCAGAATGGAGGACCAATGATATTAGAAAAAAAAGCTTTTCAAATAGTCAGGGAGAACAACCCCCCCGCCCGAGGATCAACTCGCAAACCCCGAGACCCGTAGACAACGTTCTTTCCTATTGGCTAAGCGGGGGGCAACATTCTATCTGTAGAAAATTCAAATTTCTTTTCAAAATTTTTTTTCTCTAAGTTTTTTTTTTTATTTTGTGTCTTCTACTTACCTAGGTCTCCGGGAAATAAAAAATATTTACTTTTTATTTGTTGAAAACTGCGTTTTTTGTAAATTTGACCCTATTTTCACTTTCTTTTTGCAATTTTTGCTTTTTTTAAAATGTACGGGTTTGTTCCCTTTTCGCCCCCCGGGAGCCGGGAAAAATTTGTTTGCCCACAAATGATTATAAAAGTAATGACAAAATACTTTAAAAAAAGAACTTGTGTCTTCTACAAAATAAAAATGAACAGTAAAAAGCACATGTGCTATAGTACAAAGTGTGATGTTTCAAATAAAAAAACCTGTCTTGAACTTTTTCGTTCCCTATTATGACATTTTGGTGTTTTTTGGGATGATAGCCCAAGGCCTAGGGGTTCGAAAAACTAAAACAAAAAATCACCCGGGGGGTTGTTTCAAAAGAGTTTCATAAACCCTTTTAACGCCCTCGGCCTAGGGGGCCCAAAATAAAACTTGGGTATTCAAGCAATCCCGGGTTCAAAAAAAAAAAAAAAAAGCTTGGATAATCAACTTTAAGTCAATTCAATTGCATTTAAATGTATCAATCTACCATCTACATCCAGACCTGGGTACCGAAATACCAAAAAAAATTTACCATTTTGAATTTTTTTGCAAAAAAACAGATGTCGTTTACTTTTCTGTAAAATGTTTACTTCGTGTGGGACAATATTAATTGATTATTTGATAAAAACCTGACATTTGGGTAGCACTTTTGTAAAACCCCCCTGAAATGGGGAGCAGAATTATGCATGAATTTTTTTCTTACGATGATTTCAAAAACGATAACAACAAAAATAAAATACCTTCCCCAACCAAATCGAGACTCTATATCCACTTTTAAAAAAATAATTTGGACATTTACTATGTCAAAAAATTCCGTCCAACCCGATCCACAAACGACTCAAAAACAATTGAATCGCTCATCGAGCTTGCGCGCGAACATAACTGAAAATGTTCCAATATTTAACTTTTACCAGTAAAACCAAAAATAGTTAAAGCGGCATACAGTAAAATATTTACAGGTTTTACAGGGTAATGATAAAAGCATGTTGTAATAAAATAACACTAATTATAGCACATTCTGATGAGGTTAAAAATGAAATTATTAAATAAAAAAACTCAATGGATTGTGTGATGTGATTTATAATATTTTTTTCGAAAGAAATGAAAAATACATTAGAATACGGTAGCCCAGATTCAGAAAAACTTTTATTTGATGCAAAAAAAAATTTTTCCAGACCAAACCCCCCTTTTAAAATGGGTTTGATTTTGATTGATTACACTGAGATCTTGACATTATTATTATAAGATGTATTTCGAAAACTTGAATAAAAAAAATTCAATGTTCTGCGTTTCATTGCAAAAGGTAATAGGGGTAAACAACAAAAAAAATGCTCGGAGGGGGAAATTTTAAAGTTCTGTTAAACTGAAACTAATTTGGGGACACTTCAAAGAAGGCATAACACCGTCTTGGGTGCGAAAAAGTCTGGAAAAATTTTTGCAGTGACCTTGGAGTGAAAATATGGAGTAAAAATCATTTTTCGTTTTTTTTTCAATCAGTATATTGTTTAACATGAAAAAGGCAAAACAAGGAAGGGGGGGATGTGAAGTTTTTGGGTAAAGCAAAGCCACTGATTGATGATGGGGATGGTGTTTTTGTTATTTTTTGTAGCTTTAAAATTGGAGATTTTTTATGCGAAGTATGCAAATTTTTCATTTTCAATGTTTTTTAATGCGCTGAGGAAAATGTGTGATGTGTTAATGCCTGATGATGATGGTCGGCTGGGGCTGGGTTGGGCCGGTGGTCTAGTGGTAACACGTTGACTGTAAATCGAGAGGCCCGGGTTCGAATCCCTCCGGCACTTAAAATTTTTGAGATGCTCTCGAGTGTCTCCCACCTAATGGGGCCTTACGGGGTTTCCCCAGGAAAGACGCATCGCTGTATCGGTCTATCCCGGGCACGTTAAAGAACCAGTGTCTTTTCGCAAAGGCTAGGTAAGTTCCAGCAGTCTGTATCTAAAAAAAGTTCTCTCTGTCTTTTTCTGGTGGTTATCTGCTCTTCCTTGTGTCTGTAAAGCAGAGGGAATTTCACGCCCGTGTGACTGGTTTGCTATTGAAAAGCGCCTTTAAACGTGTTTACATTAAGTTATTTTTTTTAATTGGGAAGGGAGGGAAAAGAATATATGTATTTATGGTTCTTTATGATGATTTTATTTTTATTTTTTATTGCTGCGCGTCGATATTTATAAAGAGATGTTTATGGGCTGCTGATGATTATTTTTATGGCCGGATGTTTTTTGATGATGATATTTAAAGTGATGAAGTTTTTTCATTACATTTGCCCTGAAATAAAAATAAAGAATGAAGTGATGATAATTTAATTGTTTTTATTGATGAAAATTATTGGTTTTTGATGAGAAAAAGTAAAAAAACATTTGTTTTTAAGTTTTGCGTTTAGTTAAATGTAATAAATGTTAAAAACTTTTAATTTTTTTAAAAAGTCATCTCATTTAAAAACAGTCAGAAAAGTCCTTTTTAAAAATTTTACCAAATTAATGAAAGTCATGATTGGGAAATTTTTTTTTTTCAATTACCTTGTTTTTTAGCGTCATCGGGGATAAGTTCTACAGCTTTCCCTTAATTCAAATAACAAAACCGAACTTTTTCAATTTTCTGATATGTAAAAGAACTCTAACCTCAGAAATGCAATTTAACTGTCGAAAGTTTATTCTTATGTTTATTTCCTATTTTTTTTACTGTATTTAATTATACTCAAAAGGTAAAATACCAAATAAAAATCCATTTGCCATGTTTTTTGTCACGTTGTATTTTATATGTATAGAAATTTTATTATGATGAGTATAGTACAACTTAATAAAATATCTTTCTGTTCTGTTCTGTTCTTTATATTGATTTGTTTTCCCACCGCCAAAAAAAAAAAAATTTTATCTTTGGATACATGAAACATTAACCCCTTTTTTATATTATACATTGAAACACTTGGTTATCAGTCAATCTGCATTTTTCCAGCCGTGCTAGAACCCCTTTATCACCCATTTTATTACCATGTCTTTGATCAAAAATTCCTGAAAGAAAACAATAATAAATAAAAATTTTCTCTTAATATGGAAAAAAAACCATTGGAAGGGGTTTTTTTTTTTGGGTCAACTGTTTGTGATTTCCTACATTCTTGTTACACCCTTTTTTTTTTTTAGTGTTTGCTTTTTTTTGAATTCTTTATGCTTTTACACTTGTGCTGAAACATGAAAAACATCATTTCGATAATGTATCACCATCACATCATCCTATCACAAAAAACAACACTCCCCATATCTACAATTTTTTTCCCCCACCATGCCATCAAAATCATCCTTCACACAGCCCCTAACACAATTATCACTTCATTACCTGCAGCAAAACCATCATCAATATCATCATCACCAACATCATCATCCTTTTCATCTTCACCTCATCTCCATCATCACCCCCCAAAAAACAGCACTGATTTATTGTTTTCTTTCCCCTCGTAAAACATTTTAACCATCATACAATCACCCCTGTCATCCCACCCCTATTTAAAACTATCTCAAAACATCAAATCTGTCCCCAATTTTATTATTTTAGTTAGTTTTACTGATTTTTTTCCGATGAACAAGATGAAAAAAAAGATGAGGGCGGGAAAATAATGGTTTGTTTTTGTTATTGTTTTGAGAAGACTATACTAGGGGTTTGTATTGTTTTTAAACATATGGCGATGATGAAATTTGGGCATTTTTTTTCCCTTAAAAGCTTCAATTATTTTGTCTGTCAAGGGGGTAAATTGGTTTTCAGGGTATCGATGATGATGAGTAAGATGACAGATATACTTTTCTCCTAAAGAACAAACAACAATCAATATTTTTTTGTAAACATAATTATACAAAACAAACTCATCTTTTCCCATAAACAAAAGTATAACTCCCCGATCATTTTTTAAATTTATTCTTCAATGTCTAATTGCACTTTGCAAAGCAGCAGCACAACATAAATCATTATTTCGTTTTAAATTTTTACCCAAAACACGATAATACCCTGCTTTTAATCTTTAAAAACTTTTCAAATTTTAATGAAAAAAAAAAAAAAGATTTGATCCAAAATCTCACTCCAAAATTAGTTCAAGGCACTCCCGATCTCACTCCAGACTCGATACACTCCCGACTCCCCTCCATACTTTTTCTTATGCATTCAAAGAATCCCATTCGATCGAAATCTAATCAATTAAAAGAATACACAAATAAAAGTTACATAACTGGGGAAAATGAAGGGGGGGGGGGGAGATTCTTTTTTTTTTTGAACACCTTTCCCCCCTTTGTAAAAAAAAATAAGTTTGATGTTTGCATTTTTTAAACGGTATCACTTAGGGAAATTTGATCTCAGTGACAAAATTTGCGAAAAGTCATGTTGGCCCCGGTTTTATGTTAGATTGTTTGTACAGTTAATTTTGATACTAACCGAATTGTGTTAATTTTGGATTATAGCTGTATCAAAAATAAACAAAAAACCCCGTGAAAAATAGATCTCTCAGAAGCACAGCAAAAGCAAACGGTGAAAAAATTTCAGATTCGGTTTGATTGGTCTGTTCATGAGACGGTAATGGAAAATGCAAACCACGTACGTTCCCACACCCGTTAAGCATATTCAAACTTCAAAAATCGATTGAAACAAAGTTCCAAAGACCGGAAAATATAAACGGGGGCCCCGTGGGCCCAGGGGTTAAGGTCGCTGACTTCAAAAACACTTTCCCTCATCGATGTGTGTTCGGCCACATCGGGGCGTTAATTTTTATGTGGGAAGCCCTCCAATGGCTCCGGAAAGGGCGGTGGTTCTACCCCGGTGCCCGCTGTGTGGAAAAAGCCGGAGGGGGATGGGGGGCTTCCTCCCCGTCAAGCTGGAAAGAGCCATATGCCCAAAATGTTCGGTGCGACGTTAAACCCAAAGAAAAAAAAAAAAAAAAAAAAAAAAAAAAATATAACAAAAAAAAAAAAACTGGTGAAGAGTTGAAGTAAAAAAAAAAAAAGGACTTATTCCCCAAAAAGTGAGTAAATTTTTCACCTTTTTACGACTAAAAATATTTTGGGTTTTCATGAAAAAATATTTTACCGGAAAACACACTAATCCCGTGTTTACGGGATTTTTTTAACTGCGTTTTAAATCGTTTCAAAGTTTTTGTTCACCAGAAGAAAGTTTTTTTAACGAATTTTTTTAAAATAAAATTAAAATTTTTTATTCCTGTTTGGAACTGTGTTTCAAATTTAATTGGGTGTACGGGGCCCCCCCCCAGAAAAAAAAATTTTAAATTTTGCATACAAATTCCTGAATTAAGGGATTTTAATACTGAAAATTGGCGGTCGGTTTTCCTATTTAATTAATTGATATTCAATTATCCTTAAAAAAAAAATTTCTTTTTTTAGAAGGGAAATTTTTTTTTAGGGGCTAGAACCCTTTTAGGAAGTGGTATTATTGGACTGTCTGAAACGTCGAATGCGTTCGGAAAAATTCCCAAATTTGTTTTATTTTCAGTATAGTTTTTTTCATTCTGTTGAAGCTGAATATTTTTGGCAATCCAAAAAATTTTTCAAAAAAAAACGAGGGCCCCCCACCCTCCCCCCCCACCCCCCCCTCCCTCCCCCCCCCCCCCCCCCCCCAAACACAGAATAAAAGGGCCCCCCCAAAACCCGGGGGCAAAAAACAACGCACAGTAAAAAACCAAAAAATTGTATTCAAAGTCTTAAGATTACTTTTATTGTGTTATTAAAAAAAGTCTTGCCCTATTTTGGCTATCACTTAAAAATTGGAAAAGGGAAAAAAATGTCAACAATAAAATTTTTCGTTGTACGAACGGCTTTGAATGTGGACGCTTCCAAAATTCCTATATGAAATATTGAGAATAAAATGGAACATACCGGGTGTACTTCCCAAATCGTTGAAAGGGTTTTTCAAATAAACAAACGTAATCATTCCGGTTTCGCGAACTGTTTCCTAACGAAATATTTAGGGGGTTTTTCAAAAAATTTTGTTTCAAGTTGTTGGTAACATTTTTAAGCTAACTGTTTTTTTTTTGGACTTACATTTTGCCAACGTACCCTACTGAAAGTTTTCTCCGAAAAATGCTTTTTCTGCCTACAGTAAATTCGAAGATTTAACACTTTGCCCATATTGCCCACAATGTTTCTAAATAGTCGCGAAATGAGTTATGATTCGTAGTCCATAATTTTATATTACACATGTAATATAAAAATATTTTATAAAAATTTATAAGCGTGTGTGCTTGATATTTTAACCCGAGGAAGAAAGCACCCCAGTCGAAAAACCCATGATGACTTTTTGTTCCCGGGGGTTGACAATATCAATGTCGAACACGCGTCAATCTACTAAATCATCTCCCATTACGCTACCATAGGATTGAGAACGCCTATTCATAGCCCGTTTACGCCTTTTGTAGCCAATCAAGCTTAAATTAAAAATTTTCCCCCCTGTAGCCTTTACTTTGAATTTTTCAATTCTTATCTCGTAATGGTTTAGATAGCCGGGAGCTCGTCGGTAGGCCCCTAGTTTTTAACGGGTGTCACGGGGCGAGCCCTGGAAAGACTGCACTTTTTTTATCTTTGACATTCGAACAAGTCGTTGAATGGAAAATAAAAAAAAGCAATAATGGGAAAACCAAATATACAGAAACGTTGTGAATGGGCGTTCTCGATCTTCGTTTAGAAAAACCAAGACTTAAGTCAATTGAACCGCTGTCATTGAATTTTTTTTTACTGAATAAAATTAAGCTATAAAAAAATTTTTAAAAAAATTTTTAATTCATTTTTACAACGTTTATCTTTAGCCGGTAATCACTTGTGTCCAAATTTTATATGACTTTACAATATGACATTGTGTACAAGGGGGACAATCATTGGGAAAAAAAAGCAACTCCAAAGCAGTGTCTCCCTTGCCGCTTCGCTCATTGATCGAAGCGGGGGAAGGGAGATAGCGTTGGAGTTTGAAAAAAAATTTAAGCAGTTATTTCCCCGAATACATTAAAAAAAAGCGCGGTCCATGACCTGACAGTATTCCCCAGGGCAGTGTCAGATAGGTTGAAAAAATTTGTGTAGTCTAATATTCTTTTTCGGGTTTAATGGAATTTTTCCATTTTAGACAAAATAGGTATAATAAATATAACCCTTGTTAAAATATTGTTTATCGCAAATTGGAACTCAACTGTAAAACCCTAATACGTGGTTAATTTTTTATCATATAACAAGGGTTGTTGTGGCTTTATACCCATTACCTAAATAAAAGTAACAATCATTGCAATGAAGAAATTCGAGGTAAAACAAAAAAAGGATACAAATTTTTGATAATTTGCGTTCCCGTAGGTTTTTTTAACGGGATGAATGCTTTCAGCGTTTATTTTGAAACCACAAAAATTTGTATTGTTTACTAATTGATTTTAAAAAAACAGATATCGTCCAAAAAGTTAGCAAAAGCATGACGAAAAAAATAGATCGATCTGTTTCGCTATGGTGTTAGAATTACTTAGAATTAAAATGGAAAAAAATGCGCCGCAACCAAAATCTGCATGGATGACAAAGATTTTTACTATCAAAAAAAGCATCTACAAAAATTTTTCGGTAATATTTGGACAAAATGGGCTCTGTTGTTAAGGAGAAGACGTTTATGACGTACGGGGGGTAATAACGGAGTACGACGGGCATCTAAGATCATAGATACCAAGTGTCGGAATGATAGGGGAAATAAATTGCTCAGGATTATCGGAAAATAAATTAGAATAATAACTTTTTGTGTTATGCAAAAATTTTCACTGAACCTTTTTAAGAAAAATTTTAAAAATTTTAAAAAGATCTATTTAATGACTAAAAAGCCCCAAAATAAACAAAACATCTCTTATTCTGCAACGCAGAAAGATAAGGGTAATGCAAGCACAAATTCAAGCATTACAAAGGAACTACATTTGTAATTTTATAAAAGTACAAAATCCCGAAATAGAATGGAATATTTCAACGCCAGCCCTTTGTGTTTCCCTTAGCGTTTAGACAAATCTCTGCTCATGTGGCTTTATCTTTCGAAAAAAAAACAGAAAAAAAAAAAAAAAAAAAAAACTTAACACTAATTTTTATTGCTGTATAAAAAGAAGACCAAAAAATTTTTGATAAAGTTAAAAAACCAAGGGGGTTACACGCAATACGTGGGGTGTTTAATGCTGGCGGGACAGCTTTAAAATTTCAAAAAATTCAAAATGTCAGCGAGGCAATTTATTGAAGATGTAAAATTTTAAAAAACTTGTCGTGTTTCCCAAAAAAATTTAGAAAAAGATCTTAACAAATTCAAAGGGATTTCCTATTTTGATTAATTTAAAATAATGCTGATTGTCGTGATTACCTCATTCAAAAACCCTTTTTGTCGAGCCCCCCTTGCGGTGAGCTCGATATCGTCGCCACTTTCGGGTATGTGCGTGCTCCGGCGGTGCGTCCCTCCGATTTTGTGGACAATTTGACATCATGAACCAATCTTGTTTATATTTGGCATGAATGTTAACCTCTGGAAGGCGTGTTATCTCAAAGGTCAAAGGGCCAGTGGGGGTCAAAACAAAGGTCCGGGCATTTTTCTTCTACATGGTGGGATTTTGATGTAATTGGTTTTAATGTTCACCATTATGGACGGGAATGTCATGGCAAAAACAAAGGGCCCCAGGTCCAAGGGCAGGTCCATTGAGGTGAAAGGGCTGGCGGATCGCATTCGCCTGGCAAATTTTTGTATTTAGTAGAACACAAAAACAAGATCTTTATATATGACTTACCCCATTTAATTTTTTTATTCTAAAACGACCCCATTCGTTTTCATTTTGAAAAATTTTTAGGGGTTTTTTTTAGCGTCTTTACGTAGAATATGTAACTCCTACGTAGTACTCTACGTCCTACGTATGAAAAATAAATTTACATAATAAATCTGTGTGTTTCATTATAAACCCTTTGGGCAAATAATAAATCTTTTCGTGCAACTAAAATTTTCCGCGTGCGACATGATAAGTTCGCGTGAATTTTACCAATGTACGACTCGTAACCACTACGGTTGACAAATTGCTCGTTGGACATACATGTACTCATCGTAAAAATTACTATTGCTATGCTAAACATTTAAAAACCCGGTTCAGATACGTTTTTAATCCCATAACTTTGGGGTTTTTTTTTTAACTTGTTGGTCCCAATATGTGTGTAAAAATGGAATTTTGAAAGGTCGTGGTTTCGAAAATTGCATTAAAACCGGGGTGGTTTTAATCTTATTAAAATAATACTACATTATTTTTAAAGTGTGAAACAAATGGGATTTAACTGGTTTTTTCAAACTAATTCCCCGATTTTACCTTTTTGGGGGAAGAAATCCCGTGTTTCTTTTTGTATCAAACAAATTTATGCTATGGTTGGCAAAGTATTGGAGTGTTTATGAAACAAAAACATTAAATTGCGATAGGAGTCTGTGAAGTCAAAAGGACTATAATAGGGACAGAAAATTCGTAATAAACACGAAGTTTAAACTTGATGATCCCTTTTCGTTTCTGTCAGCCTCCTTCTTTGTAACCTTTTTTTGCTTATTGCAAATATTTGTTTACTTGTAAGTTGCAGGGATAATTTAAAACCCCATTTCTTTTCCTGTGTGGAAGAAATGATTTATTTTTATGGTTTTTAAATGTCAAATACCAAAAAAGCCAATTAGCGCTTTAAAAAAAAAAAAAACCGATCCTAGTGTGAACACGGTATTGACTACTAATTTATTTTCTAATAGACTTTTTGATTTGTAAATTTTTTTTTTTTGAACAATTTCTTTTTGGAACACCCCCTTTTTAATGACGTCAAAAAAACCTTAACAAAAAACCCGTCTTGAAGCTGTATAGAACCCGGTTTTATAAAAAATGAATTAGAAATAACAGAATTCTAATAAATGGTATGTTTTTTGAAAAAATTACTTAAAACATTAACGGGTTCTAAGCTTTAGCTTTAAAAGCCTATGTTTTTAAACCCCCGGGGTTAGGACGGGCCCCCCTTTTGTTTTCTAATAATTTTTTTCTCAAATAATGACTTTTAAAAATGTTTTTTATTAAAAGACATGTTATGATGTTTCTGAAAAAATTAAAAAAAAAACTAGGGGCACCCTTTGTTTCAATTTTTTTTTGACCCCGAATGGTGCGTTTTTAACATTTTTTAAAATGTCTTTAACCTAAATAATTTCGTAAAGTACAATAATCAATAAATTTTTTTCTAAGCATTTTTAGAAAGGAAAACAATATATCTATTTGAAACATGCTCACAGAAATCAAAAGAAAATGATTTTGTAAAGAAAGGAATACTTGTTCAGCAGACCCAAGGGCTATTTTTGCATATTTTTGTCAATCTTAAGTTGGTACTTCTACTATTTTATCGAGTTTCACATAATAGAATTTAATCAAACTCAGCACATGCCTTTGGTTATGTCTACCTAATCTAAAACAAAAAGAAAATTGATAGGTCACCATATTAGATTTCGCTTAAATCAAATTACAACGAGGTGGAGTGTGGCGGGCATTTATACAACGCAGGTTGGTACGAAATACTCTTTCAGTATTTGAGCAAATGACTTAGAGATATGTCAAATTATCAAACGGCAGATTTCTTAATAAGCGGATTTTCTGAAGCATTTTGATGTCATAGAACGATGAAAGTTTCCGCCTTTCTCCGAACAAAACCTATAGTTTACAAATGCGGATGTACAGTATGGGTACGGTACGGGATTAGAAATAGCTGTGACTCAATGCAGAGTTGGAGCGCCGGTATAAATTACAGACTCAAGTATAATTCGGATTGAAGCAATTTGAACTAAAAGTACTTTAAATGTATATATTTTGTAACCATGGTGATACTTAACCTAACCTTTAGTCAGTATATTATACATATTACACATTAAATGCATGCAAATATACAATAACTTGCGAATTTTTGCCGTACGCGACATTAGATAATCACTTCCGGGCATGCGCAGAAGACCGCTCCAACTCTGCAATGAGCTACATCGATTAGAAACACAAGGTTAAAGGTCAGTAATTCAAATCCTTCTTTGTTTCATATAAAAAACGACAACTTCAGGTCGTCTTTACGTATCTTTAAAGAACTTCACTTTTTCCTACACCTATTTTTCATGAAAGTTCTATCACAAATTAACGAAAAAATGAAAAGAAAATAGGGGGTTATGTAGTTGCTAGTGAAATGCCAGTCAGTTGTGGTCTGCTACCCTAAAAATGGCGCAAATTTGCTCTCGTCCGCGCAGTAAACACCTACTTCCGGTTTCGATCTGCACAACTTGCCATGTGGGGTGTATGAACATGAAAACCGTCTCATTTCATGCAGACTGTATTCTAGTAGTGAAATATGATGATTAAAGCACTCGTTCTACACGAATTTGCGCAAAAATGTGAAAATTAGGATCTATTTATTATGGACTTCTTTCGATACACCACGGAAGCACATTTTCGACCGAATTACTGACCTTATTCCAGGCCTAACTAAACTAAAGGAACCAGCGTGGGAGCGTAATGGCTGCCACATATTTGAACACTATTTTTTCACTTGGCATGGCAACAGAGGTCTAAATTAAAGCTAGTTTCTGTTTAAATTTCATTGTGGATGTATTTGTGACATTTTGGTAGGGAAAATGTGAGAGCAGGTTGTATTTGGTGAAGTGAATCCCAATTGTAGTATGAGTAGTACTTCCAGGTCACAGCAGTGTGATATTAATGTCAGTTTACAATAAGCAAATGTGACCAGAGAAATCTCTCTTAGAAGATACATGACCCCTACTTTTCTCTTCGTTTTATAACTCTTTAAAATGAGGTAAGGATTTGTTCTCTGAAATGGCTCTAGCTATGTTTGATAGCTCTTTAAAAATGTCAGTTTTATATAGAATATATAGGGAAAACTATTTAACTGGTTGTGACCTATCAGAAAATGTGGGCAAAAATTGAGATAGTCCAGATAGTGATATAACTGTACTAGTTTGGTTAGATTTTGGTAAAAAATGAGCATATCATTGAAATTTTGCTGCAAAAATTGATAAAAACCAAAAAAAAAAAAAAATCACATTTTCATTGTTTTGGGTGTAATTTGTTTTAAAAAAATGCACATTTACACTCTAAATTTTGCCTATATATACCTTTTAGAGGAGACATTTGGTATATTTCAAAGTGTTAGTGTGTAATTTGCATGCAAGTCATAGTGAAAATTTATGAAATAGGGCAAAAACCAGCTCTGGCTAGAAGAACTGGTTAAAAAATATGTCGCGACATCAGTTTAGAAGGAAAATTGGCGCAGGAACCCGCGTTACTGAAAATGCCATAAAAGTTTGAAAACTGATCTAATCAAGCTGAAATTTGGTACTTTTCATGCAAATGAAATTGGGACTATTACAGAAAAACAGTTTTAGGCCTAACTAATCTAAAGGAACAAGCGCGGGAGCCATCTGGTCTAGTGGCGTAATGGCTGCCAGGTATTTGAACACTAATTTTTCACTTGGCATGGCAACAGAGGTCTAAATTAAAATAGTTTCTGTTTAAATTTCATTGTGGATGTATTTGTGACCTTTTGGTAGGAAAAATATGAGAGCAGGTTGTATCTGGTGAAGTGAATCTCAATTGTAGTATGAGTAGTACTTCCAGGTCACAGCAGTGTGATTTTGATGTCAGTTTACAGTAAGCAGATGTGACCAGAGAAATCTCTCTTAGAAGATACATGACCCGTACTTTTCTCTTCATTTTATATCAGTTTTATCATAACTCTTTAAAATGAGGTAAGGATTTGTTCTCTGAAATGGGTCTAGCTATGTTTGGTAATGTCAGTATTGTATAGAATATATAGGGAAAACTATTAAACTGGTTGTGATCTCCACAACCAAATTGGCACGGTGTTGGGGTAAATATCGACCCGTCCGAAAAAACTGTAGCGAGCGCCTTTAATTTATTCATGAGGTGCATAAGTAGAGGATAGTACATGACTGTATTGAATTTGTTAAATAGAAATAATAAAATGTTAGGCTCTGCAGAGAATTTTATCAATTTAATTCAACAACATTAATAAATTCAATGTGGAAAGACACAAATGAAATATTCTTTTTTATCACATATTTGATTTTCCTGCTAAAAACATCAAATTTTTACTGGCTTACCTATTATAGACCAAGTCAATTCAACCAATGTCTCTTAAACTTAATTAATCGACGTCAACTTTCAGTGTTTGAAACCTATCTAATTTCATAAATTAAAATTCTCATCCATGATTTCTGGCTATAACTATTTGGAATGATGCATTTTGGGTGATAGCTGTGCATGTTTTACCGGTGGAACATTTTCATGAAAAATAAACAAAAATCACTGCCAGATTAGGGTGACCAAATGCAAAAGTGATGGTCAACAGGTATATTTCCTGCAGTTTTATGATAGGCCTTGGATAGATCTTCCATCCCGGGTAGGTAGTATCAAAAGCTAAATGTTAGGAAAGGCCAAAAACTCAAAACATTACACTTTGGGCCTGTGGGAAATGAGAAAAAAGTTCACGCGCATATTAGACGGGGTGACCCCTGAGCGTGACCCATGACAATAGACCAATGCAAATGCGACTTTCGTCTGTGTACTTTCATTTTCTTTACTTCCGGGAAAAGTTGAAGGTCGTCTGACGTCATTTGTGTTATCAAAAACGTACGTATACCTGGCGAGATTGTATAAAAATATGCCGATATGCACATATTGATATCAAGCAATAGTGTGACCAGTTTTACTACCGTTGTTTTAATATTATTGCATTTTTCCAATTGGCAATACGAAAGGTAAGGGCGTATTGTTCTGAATCTAGTTATACTAGATATACTGCTATTTACTATATAGTACATACAAGCTATAGCTTAGTACATGCAAGATATAAAATTAGGTCAAACATCACGCCATTTCCCGAGTTAGTAACACTTACGGTTTCCTAGATACAATATGTATGCAGAGCTTGATTGCAATCCAATTTGTATTTTACACGTTACGTTCTATTTCACAGATGAATTTAATTCCTCTTTACATGCTACACAAATTGCTGTGTTTAAGGGCGGATCGAGATGGTGTTTTTCTACGACAGGGGCGGAGGCACTATAACCTTAGACTATTGAAGAGCAAATCAAGATGAATATATGTACTAGATATCAATCAACGACCTTGTTTATTATATGGAAGCGGTGAGCTACAGGTTAAGGTGTCGGTCGCTTATCTCGGAGCCCAAATGGGGACGTCCTGTCATACGACACCAGTACTGGTTTTTTCAGGAAGCGTAGGCCTGATCGAGAGCTTGAAGCATTCGTCATAATCGAGCTAAAACATATTAGTATAAACAAATGGCTGTGGCCCTTAGTCTGAAAGAAAGACGTTTAAGAGGTGACCTGATTGAAACCTACAAGTTTTTGACTGGTAAATACAATGCTCATTCTGAAAAGTTTTTCAAGTTATCAGATATTTCATCTACTACAGGACATATACTCAAGCTCTATAAATCAACCCTTAAGAAAGGACTTCCTCTTCGGAAAATTGTTTTCTCCATCAGAACGGAATGAATTGCCCGAAAGGGTTGTAAGTGCTCAGACAGTTGAAACATTAAAAAAAAAAAGATTAGACCAACACTGGAATGTAGCTAAGAGACATGGCACACAAGAGACTTTGCCTAAACCTTTAACTCCCCTAAAACTGTAAATGTAAATGTAAACAATATCAGTTTCACCCCAAAGACAAGAAAAATCCCACATATAAGAGTATATAGCAAGTCATACAGTAAATATAAAAATCTGAACATTCTTAGTTTTGATTGAGCAAGCATATTTCCTACGTTTTTCTAATTAAAAGCTAGTACATAATAATAATCAGTGATCCCAACTATTTATAAAGGTAGTGATTGAGACTGTATGCTTATTATGTTACTTTTACTGGATTGTATATAAGTAAGTTTTATACTATTACTTTTATATAAGCATTTGTTAAGGATAGTTGCTTAAAGATAAGTCCATGTTTCGGAGAAAAAAGTTCTAAATTGATCAAATCGTAGAAAGAAAGCATCGTTTTTCATGAATATTTAACAGCATATAAAATATTTATATTATTCTACAAAACCATCGTCAATTTACTCATATATATATTGAATCTTGGAAAGGGACTGCATGAAGGGGCCACACTTCTGGACAGTTCAGCACCTTTAAAAACCCGCCGTTTTTAAAAAGCTGTTACATGTCTTCATTTTGATGCCTTTGCAACAACATACGAGTGTTTAAACTTAATATAACTAGGTAAAACATGGTTTTTGACAAGTGTTTACATTTATTTCTATACAAATGCATTTTAAGGGGGGGGGGGGGGGGGGGGGGGGCGAAGCAACTGTTTTAGATTATTTTAAGTATCCAACTCTATGGGACAGAATAATAAAACATGAATTGGACAGATAAATTGTTTGTCAAGATGCTGTTCGTTTACTAAAAATTTCTGTTGTTTTGTGGTATAGTGCTAAACCTTGAGTATTGTTGTATGCTGTAAATCGTGTAGTTACTATGTCGTTGTTTTATCACTCACACTGCAATTCACCCGCCCGCTAATCTCAGTAGGGAGAGCGTTGGTCTACGGATGTGCGGGGCGTATGTTCTCCGTGACGATTTGATAAAAGACATTGTGTCTGAAATCATTCGGCCTCCACCTCTGATAATTCATGTGGGGAAGTTGGCAGCTACTTGCGGAGAACAGATTTGTACTGGTGCAGAATCCATGAACACTGGTTAGATTAACTGTCCGCCGTTACATGACTGAAATACTGCAGAAAAACGGCGTTAAACCCGAAAAAAATAAACAAACACACTGCAATTCCTTTAAGGCACAAGGCTCTGTCATGTTGAAGTAGGCATGACTATGCCCATTTCTCTGTCGGTAATCAACACCACGTTTATAACATAGTACGTACGTCTGGAATAAAGTGTCTTACATTCTTAGTTTTATAATTTCATTTTTAAGTTAAGTATTTATGTGTTTAATGTTTGATATGTATGATTATAGTCAATCATTTTAGAAATGTCACCTAACAATAAGGTAAAAACTGGTCTTTGAACCACGGTGACTTGCACGTTAAGGTTTAGGAGTATCATCAAAACACAGAAACATTTGATAAACGAACAACATCTTTACCAATATTTTACCTGACCATTACATGTTCTGCCGTACTGTCCCGTACGACGGATATTTAAAATATTCTAAAAAAAGTTGTCCCCCTTTAAAAATGAATGTCATTTGTAAAGTAAAGAAATGAAAATAAACAATTGCTGAAAACTGTGTTCCACCTAGTAATGTGAAATTTCAACAGTCGTACGCTATTGCAAATGCATCAAAACGAACATACGTAAACAGTTCTTTTGAAAATGGTGAGTTTTTAAAGGCGTTTAACTGTCCGAAAGTGGGGCCCCTTTAGGTAGCCCTTTTCCGGAATTCAATGTTTGTATCAGTATACTGACACTTGTTTCATGTAGTATACATGTTTTACATGTTGTTCAATTTTCATTTGAAACAACTCTTTCTTTCTATGAATTTGTGTTGTTTGATTATTTTTTTTCACAAAACGTAAGGCTAAGCGTTAAAGTAGCCTTGCTCTATTATCTCAATGTAAGTTTCGTACAGCTTAGTTACTGTAGTAATATCAGAACTATGGAATTTCTTGAGAGGTGGCTGATTGCACAACATTGACTGTTTGCCCTTCCAAAATACCAGTTGATCAGTATGTGACTGTGTATAGTGGTAAAGGTGTTTATAATAGTGAACTGTTTAGTCAATATTCATTACTGCGTATTCAGAAGGTGTTCTTCTAAGAAGGAGGTGAAGAAAACAACAACAATACCCTCTAAGTAAATACACCAACGCAATCGTCAATATATAAAACTTGGGTTGTAACTTTCTTATTCCTTTTAAACTGTGAGTTTCACGCCCCTAGGCGGGATAAAATGATGTTTAGTGTGTTATTCATTGTGCATCTTAGTCCTTCCTTAACTTGAAAGTATTATATAGAGCCCACATTCGTGAAGTATTAAAGTTCATAATTCATCTGAATAATGGTCTTGATAACAACTGAGCTAAGTTTGAAAGTCGGTCATTTCGGATGAACAACTACGTAAGTCTAAATTTTAGCACAACCTTGTGTATGCAATACATTTCATTCAATATACCGAAACTAAGAGGTCAATTTCGCATATGGGTTATGATCAGTCAATAATTAGGTCACTAAATACAACAATAAAAATACTGCTCACACCACTGGCACCAGATCAGAAAGAAAATGCCTCCGTACATGTTATACCCTACCCCTAGGTATTCTATAAGAACCATGGTCATTAACGGGAAAATATGTACTAACCATCGCGCATTTCATACCTAAAACACGCAGTTCGGTAAATGTGTACTATGGATATCAAACAAGTGGTAATTTATCTTCCATTGTGTACCGGTCACATTTTTTCAATACATCTTATCTTAGAAAAACAACGCGTAGTTTATAGTCATTTCAACGTTACATAAAAACTTGCTTGAACTTTCCTGGTGAAGTTCCGTTCTAGATTACAAAACCATTCTGATTGGCTGTTGTGAAAATGTGTGTCAATCGTCATTTTACTACACGTATTCGCTAAAATGTGAAAATGCAGCATAAATGTGCAAAATGAATAAAATAAACAGAACAGATGCAGACCAATGTACGATTT
Source organism: Mercenaria mercenaria (assembly GCF_021730395.1). Classification (NCBI taxonomy): domain Eukaryota; kingdom Metazoa; phylum Mollusca; class Bivalvia; order Venerida; family Veneridae; genus Mercenaria; species Mercenaria mercenaria. Next base: position 3,782,364 of record NC_069374.1, read on the forward strand.
CAAATTAAAGATCATTACAAGATGAATTTCATTCATCATTTCGAGTTTTAGTGTAAAATTGTGATTTTTTTTTATTTTGTTTGTTTACATTTCGCCAAACATGTGCACACTGCCGTGACCTCTAGACCGGATGTTCATTAGGGAAGGTCAAGCAAGTTTTTTCTGTAACGTTGACGAAAAGCTAAAATATGTTGATAATCTCAGCAATATTGAGACAATGTAACTAGTGCACGATGGAAGATAAATTATCGCTTGTTCAATATACTAGGTACCCATTCACCGAACTGAGCGTTTAAGTTATGAAATGTACGATTGAAACGGGTTAGTGCACTTTCCCGTTCATGACCATGGTTCTTATAGAATACCTAGGGGTAGGGTATAACACGTACGGTGGCATTTTCTTTCTGATCTGGTGCCAGTGGCTCACACTACAAAGGCAACATTCATGAAACCCCATCAGACTGTCTGTTTGCCTAGGGCCTACAACAAAGAAACCAGTATCGTTATATCATCTCCTGTTCTATCATTACTACGTACACTGCTTTGTTTGGCGCGGAGTTTTCTTTTGCAGCATCTTGCAGCAGCTGTCGTATTTGATTGATAGTTTGAAAACCTGACCAAATAAGGTGACCAGTTAGAAGTTATGCTAGATGTAGATTCAAAGATCAGTAATTATATTTCATGTCTCGCCATGATTATACATTACATGCATCGGTTACCATCGAGTCATCGGAACATTCCACACCTTTCATGTTTAGATTATTAGATAGATGGGATGCTTATCAGGCTTGCCAATGAACCATGGTAAATATATCACAACTGCATTGGAAAGATTCGGTCGTTTTCTGTGTTTTTAAACAAAAAACCCGTATCCTATTACCGACCTGTCGAGTATGGCCAGAATAACCACAAATTTTGTTTAATCCGCCCTGTGATGTCATATCGACCTGTCATAAACGAGACATCTTGTTCATTTTCTTATTGTGTTTAACCTCGCACCGACACTGTTATAGGTTATATGGCGACTTTCCAGCTTAAATGATGGAGGACGACCCCAGCCGCCCCTCAGTGAATTATTTCATCACGGGCGGGCACCTGGGTAGAACCACCGACATCTATAAACCAGCAGGATTGCTTTCATACATGAAGACTTCAACGCTCAGAGTGAGGCTGTAACCAACATCGGTGAGAGTCAAATGGCTGGAAGTCAGTGACCTTAACAACGTCTTGTTTCAACCTAAATATATTCTTTCTTCTATGTTTAAAAGGTTATTTATCAGCAAACAGAGGTAAGTTGTCATTATTTGCGATCACAGATATAAAAAGAGCTCGTCTATTCGAATTGTTGTCTGTCTCAGCAGGAGGAATATTACCCTAGATGTTAAAATATCTAAAGAGTCTCAATCCAGTACATGCATTAGTTTTCGAGATTATGCTTCACGATTTTTATGTGATGCTTTAGTAAATATGATAGAAATACGCGCACTAAATAACTGGCCTTCGTAATAAAATATCAAATTATTAACAAATATTTGACGGATGCAGAACACACTAGAAAGATTTTAAAATGTATTAAGTCATAGATGTCTTGAAGAACATTGTTAGTGCTAAATAAAAGCTAAATGAACTGTGAGGACCAAATTGTCCTACAGTAGTATTAATATTGTTAGCGGATCTGCGTACAAACTCCAGTAACATCGTCTTTGCATATACTGTTGACGCGGTGGTCTAGGTCTACGTCTAGGTTAAGGTATCAGCCGGTCAACCCCGAAGTTATGGATTCTAGTATAAGGTGCAGTCGTGGCCCTAGTAGGAGGCGGACTTGAGAGTGGTTCACATATGCTTGCAATTTTCATCATATTTAAGACATAAACTAAATATAAACTACAAATGACGTCAAATCATGTAATGGTCTATAATCGCCGGACTCGTGAAACTGAAGCAGCAAGTTTCAGGTGATTTGGGCAATATCTATTGCCGTACTCATGGGAGTGAATCAGAAACTTTTAGTTGATTTGAGCAACATTTATCACCGTACTCCTGAGACTGAAGAAACAAGTTTGCAGATGTTTTAGGCAATATTTATCACCTACTCAAGGGTCGGAAACAGCAAGATTAATGTGATTTAGGCAATATTTGTCGCTGTACCTATTAGACTGGACCAATAATTTTCAAGTGATCTGAGAAAGAGTAAAAGCCACACTAATGGGAATAAAACAGCAAGTTTCAGATAATAGGCCAAGATTTGTCGTCGTACTCTTAAGGCTGAAGAAGCAAGTTTCATGTGCTTTGGGTATTTATCGCCTATTCATAGGACTGAAGCAGCAAGTTTAAGGTGATTCGGGAAATGTTTGTTGCCCTATTTTAGGCTCAAGTGGTAAGTTTCAATTGTCTTGTGAAATACTTACACCGTTCGCATGAGTTTGAATAAGAAAGTTTCATGTGATTTGGGAAATATTCATCGCAGTATTCATGGGACTCAAATGTTTTGTGCAATATTCATCACCGTACTCATGTGGCTGAAGTAGCATGTTTCAGGTGATTTGGGCGATATGTATTGGCGTACTTATGAGGCTGAAGCAGCACGTTTTTGTGATTTCGGTAATACTAATCGCCGGACTGTATTTCCCTCATGTTATATGAACCAGAACAACTTATACACACAAGTGGAGACAGCAAAGTTGATACAAACTAGTTATTTTTTATCAGTTTTATTTTCGACTACATTCTGACAAAACATTCACACATGATGCAAATATATGATATAATATTAGATGTTAGAAATATCACAGACAGATATAACAAAGAAAAAAATCACACGAACATTTACAGAGTAAGATAGGGACAAGAATATCATTTTGATAAAAACAAAAATAAAGGCAGTCGCACGACTTGCTGTCTGTTATGAAATTACCTTTGATTTCGTAGTGTTGAAAACAGTGACACTGTCCTAGTTTGATCACCTACTATTGTATAGCTTAGTTAGAAACAGGAAGTGTTTCTGCAGATGCGCGTGATCGATCGTACTTTAGTTTCTACGACAGTAGAGCGTACTACTCTCTATTGCCGAAGGTGAAAACGCAGTTACATAGATATGGTGGCGTCAATAGAAACTTTTCTTACACAGTTTGTAAAATAATGTTGACAATTGAAAAGGTCACATAACTATCAAGACACCCGCCTCCAGCGTCTTTGTGTTCCATCTATCTTTTGAATAGACAATAAAATGTTGTAATTCCTAAACCATGTCGAGTCTTTCTCCGCTATACCTTCGAATTGAACTATATAGTTAAAATTACATCATATCCGCTAACTAAAGACAGTTCGATGCTATAAAAATACACTATTGTTACAGTAGTAGGTGATCTGTTTAGGTTACTGTTTGCCAGAACAGTTTCATGCGTGCATTTAAAAAAAGATTACAAGAGAATTCCTATTTCTTTCTGCTTGAAAAGCACAAAGTCAGTTTACCACAGAGGTTGTTTTTAATGACGTATCTATTATTTTATATATTGCACAGCTTCAGAAAATAGCAAAAGGGCTGTAGAAGTTTATTTTGCGAATCAGCGTGATAATGAGATGAACAGTCGGAAGTTGCTTATGAAGAAGTTGAATGCCACAGTATGGGAAGAAAAACGTAGTAATGGCAACACAGGAGAAAGAAAACCTCGGCTTCCTTTGTTTGTTCGTTTTGTCCTCTTGTGTAGGCTTTGTGTGTGTGCGCGTGTATGTGTGTGTGTCCCTATGTTTGTTCGTTTTGTCCTTGTGTGTTGGCTTTGTGTGTGTGCACGTGTATGTGTGTGTGCGTGCTGTAGGTTTCGTTTTGGGGTGGCTGCGATTTTGGTACGTGGCATTCCCTGTTTGATATTTGTCTTTGTTTTTTCTTATAAACAAGAGGGTCATGATGATCCTGGATCTCTCACCTGAGTAATATGAGCTACATGTTTCAAAAGCCAAATTAATGCTAAAATATTAAGAAGGTAGGTCACATTTATGGTCACTGAAAGTCAGTTTTAAGATCGGTGTGCAAAACTGTACTTGCCATCCAGATTTCAAGGATGTATCTTTAAAAAAAAAGAAAGACGGTCAGTAGGTCAAGGTCATAGTTAGATGACTCTGATCACTTGTGGGTAATCAGGTAATTATAACTGAACATTATAGGAAATATGATCTGATAATTTCTAAGTATATTTTCCTATATAACAAGTGACCTCCAGGGCGGGGCCTCTTTTGACCCCAAGGGCATAATTTGAACAATCTTGTTAGAGATCCACTAGGCAGTACTACATACCAACTTTAATAAAGGCTTAGGCCTCGAACTTTCAGACACGAAGATTTGTTTCCTATATAAGTTTATGTAAATCTTTGGACCCCCAGGGCGAGTCTCTTTCCCCCGAGGTGAATAATTTGAACACTTTTGTTTGAGAACCACTGGGCAATGCCAAAATACCACATATCAAAAGTCTAGGTCTTGTAGATACAGGCAAGAAGGTTTTTAAAAGTCTTTTCCTATACAAGTCTATGTAAAACATGGGACCCCCGGGGCGGGACCTCTTTTAATTCCAGGGCAACAATTTCAAAGATTTTGGTAGAGGACAACAAGGCAATGCTGTATACCAAATATCAAATGACTAGGTCTGTGGTTTCAGACAAAAAAATTGAAATTTTTCCTATATAGGTCTATGTAAAACTAGGGACCCCTGGGCGGGGCCTCTTTTCACCTCAGAATAGTTTGAACAATCTTGATAGAGGACGACAAGGCAATGCTTCAGACTAAATATCAAAGGCCTAGGTCTTGTGGCTTCAGACAAGAAGATTTATAAAGTTTTTTTTTCTATACAAGTCTGTGTAAAAGTTAGGACTCCCAGGGCGGGTTTTTTTTTCACCTCAAAGGCACAATTTGAAAACTTTTCATAGAGGACCGTTAGGTGATGTCACATGTCAAATATCGAGGCTCTACGCCTTGCGGTTTAGGACAAGAAGATTTTTGAAGTTTATCCTTTCGGCTGCCATTGCAACCAGAGCTCTGCATGGAATTAAATTCTTTAAATAATTTTGAAAAGGGGGCTTCCAAGAATTATACCTGTTAAGTTTAGTGTTATTCTGTCCGGTGGTTTGCAAGAAGCAGATTAATTTAGAAAATGTTGCCGGACGCACGACAGACGGCAGACGAACCACGACGCACGACGGACGACAGACATTGAGCGGTCACAGAAGCTCACCATGAGCCTCTGTGCAAAAAGAGATTATCGTATAAACAAAATTTAAAGTGTTATCTAAAGATCAGACTTGTTTCTACACTTTGAATGTATATCATCTTGTCTGATAAACTGAACGAATACAGAGCAGTTTACGAATTCAAACCTGACTGCCATCTTAAATAATATTGAAAGCAGAATATCACAGTCATATAAACAAAAATTTAAGCAAAGAATAAAAGCGATGATATTGGTGCATTTAAAATTAAATGAATCAGAGTACAGTACAGACGATACAGAACAGACATAACGTATTGAAATAGACGACACCGACGAATGGTTCACCAATGAGGAAAATATTTTATTCATGAACTACATCATTGTCAGAAAGAAATGTTTAAGAACTAAAGTATCTGCTATAATTTAGAAAAATACAAGAGGGCCATAATGGCCCTACATCGCTCACCTGTTATCATTGCACTTAAGGACAAGAAGGTAAAAAATCCAACAAAGGGAAAAATTTAACCAAAAAGAAAAAAATTCTTCCAAGGTACAGATATGTCAAAATACACCTAAAAATGGAGGTACCATCCATGTTGTACCACAGAAAAGAGGTCTCGGTTTTCCCTATTGCCAATAATTAAAAAGTGACTAAATAAGCTATCTATAGTAACATAAAAGGGAAGTAATTAAAAAATATTTTAAGTGAACAAAAGAAGGATCTGCCAAATAGAAACAAGAGCACTGCAATGCAACGCACATGCAGAGCAATACACACACAAAACAAAGTCATATAACCTTTGACCCCTAAGTGTGACCTTGACCTTGAAGTGAGCCATCCGAAACATGCGTTCTGCACATCATTTTGATGAGGTGAACATTTGTGTCAGGTTTCTTTGAAATCCTTCAAGGAGTTCAAGAGTTACAGAGCGGAAGGGAAATTGCTAACCAACAGACAGACAGACAGACGGACCCGAGGCGATAAAAAGAATACGTCCCTTCGGGCGTATAAAAAGCAATCGAGATCTTATGGTGATAACAGTTGTGTGCAAGTTTGGTTAAAATCAAATCATAAATGAAGCTGCCATTGTACAGACAAGGTCAAAATAGCTATTTTTGGCCCTTTCAGGGGCCATAACTCTGGAACCCATTTTGTGATCTGGTCGGTTCAAGAAAAAACCAAGATTTTATGGTGACAAGATTTATGCATGTTTGGTTAAAATCAAATCATAAATGAAGCTGCTATTGTGCAGACAAGGTCAAAATACTGTGAAATCATTAATATTCGTGGGAGACTAATTTTCGTGGATTTCGTGGTTGTGTCAATCCACGAAATTTAATCCCAACGAACAAGTAAAATTCCCATTAATTTTATGTTCAAAAGCTGAAATCCACGAATTCATATTCCCACGAAATTGACGTTTTTACCAAAACCACGAAATTTCATGCCCAGGAAATTAAATGATTTTACAGTAGCTAATTCTGGCCCTTTCAGGAGCCATCACTCTGGAACCCATAATGGAATCTAGTCAGTTCAAGAAAGGAACCAAGATCTTGTGGTGATACAAGTTGGATGCAGGTTTGGTTAAAATCAAATCATAAATGAAGCTGCTATTGTACAGACAAGGTCAAAATAGCTAAATGTGACCCTTTCAGGGGTCATAACTCTGGAACCCATTTTGGGATCTGGTCGGTTCAAGAAAAAACCAAGATTTTATGGTGACACAAGATTTATGCATGTTTGGTTAAAATCAAATCATAAATGAAGCTGCTATTGTGCAGACAATGTCAAAATAGCTAATTCTGGCCCTTTCAGGAGCCATCACTCTGGAACCCATAATGGAATCTAGTCAGTTCAAGAAAGGAACCAAGATCTTGTGGTGATACAAGTACTGTTGTATGCAAGTTTGGTTAAAATCAAATGATAAACGAAGCTGCTACTGTGCAGACAAGGTCAAAATAGCTAATTCTGGTCCTATCAGGGACCATCACTTTTGAACCCATAATGGAATCTGGCCAGTTCAAGAAAGGAACTAAGATCTTGTTGTGATAAAGTTCTGTGCAAGTTTGGTTAAAATCAAATCATAAATGACGCTGCTATTTTGCAGACAAGCTCAAAAGCTATTTTGGCCCTTTCAGGGGCCATAACTCTAAAACACGTAATGGGATCTGGCAGGGTTAAGACAGGAACCGAGATCTTATGGTGACACAAGTTTTGTGCAAGTCTGATAAAATTTAAATCATAAATGAAGCTGCTATTGTACAGACAAGGTCAAAATAGCTAAATGTGACCCTTTCAGGGGCCATAACTCTGGAACCAATAAGGAATCTGGCCAGTTCAAGAAAGGAACCAAGATCTTATAGTGATACAAGTTGTGTGCAAATTTAGTAAAAATCAAATCATAAATAAAGCTGCTATTGTGCAGACAAGGTCAAAATAGCTCATTTTGGACCTTTCAGAGGCCATAACTCTGGAACCCATAATGGGATCTGGCTAGTTCAAGAAAGGAACCAAGATCTTATGATGTTACAAGTTGTGTGCAGGTTTGGTAAAAATAAAATCAAAAATGAAACCACTATCGTGCAGAATTGTGGACTGACGAAGGGCGATCACAAAAGCTCACCATGTCACTACGTGGCAGTTTAGCTAATAAAAAAATGTTTTAAACAACACTTTTGAGAATAAAATGGAACAGATACTATATCAATACTTAATAAAGTACATCGTCTACAAAACATTTATTTAAACAATTACAAATATAATGAGAACATGACAATAAATAGGACATAATGAACTGTTATATTTAGTCATTGAAATTTGAATATAATTACAAATGCAATAGAAAACATGATGATAATTAACAAAACATATTTCCGTTCGACAGTTAAAAGTGTATTTCTCATAGTAAGAGCTTCTTAACATATCTTGATAACTGAATAATTTCGGCTTTGGTATTTAATTATTTTTGAATTTAGGAGATGTATAAACTTGTTCATTTATGGATGACAGAATAATTTATACTTTGAGTATATATATATTTTTTAATATTTCTTTTTCATATAAATATATAAGCGTAACATCTACATATAAAACAAAATGGTATTTGTATTCAATGTCTACCTTGTTGCAATATAGACGATTTCGTTTCTTGAGACGAATTCAACGTTCATATTCAAACGAACATTAAACGTCTCTCTCTCTCTCTCTCTCTCTCTCTCTCTCTCTCCCCCTCTCTCTCTCTCTGTATAAATAATAAAAGTTAGTAAAATCCTTGTGTGCAGGTATAAAATTATAAAGTTCAACGTCTAAAGGAAAAACATGCAGGTAAAAAATATATTCAGCATCAAAGGAAAAACGTGCAGGTATAAAATATATTCAGCATCAAAGGAAAAACATGCAGGTATAAAATATATTCAGCATCAAAGGAAAAACGTGGTGGTATTATCAAAGGAAAAACGTGGTGGTATTATCAAAGGAAAAACGTGATGGTATTAAATATATTCAGCATCAAAGGAAAAACGTGATGGTATAAAATATATTCAGCATCAAAGGAAAAACGTGATGGTATAAAATATATTCAGCATCAAAGGAAAAACGTGATGGTATAAAGCATCAAAGAAAAAACGTGATGGTATAAAATATATTCAGCATCAAAGGAAAAACGTAATGGTATAAAATATATTCAGCATCAAAAGAAAACGTGATGGTATAAAGCATCAAAGGAAAAACGTCATGGTATAAAATATATTCAGCATCAAAGGAAAAACGTGATGGTATAAAATATATTCAGCATCAAAGGAAAAACGTGATGGTATAAAATATATTCAGCATCAAAGGAAAAAACGTGATGGTATAAAATATATTCAGCATCAAAGGAAAAACGTGATGGTATAAAGCATCAAAGGAAAAACGTGATGGTGTAGAATATAATCAGCGTCAAAGGAAAAACGTGATGGTATAAAATATATTCAGCATGAAAGGAAAAACGTGATGGTATAAAGCATGAAAGGAAAAACGTGATGGTATAAAGCATCAAAGGAAAAACGTGATGGTATAAAATATATTCAGCATCAAAGGAAAAACTGGATGGTATAAAATATATTCAGTATCAAAGGAAAAACGTGATGGTATAAAATATATTCAGCATCAAAGGAAAAACGTGATGGTATAAAACATATTCAGCATCAAAGGAAAAACGTGATGGTATAAAACATATTCAGCATCAAAGGAAAAACGTGATGGTATAAAATATATTCAGCATCAAATGAAAAACGTGATGGTATTAAATATATTCAGCATCAAACGAAAAACATGCAGGCAAAACAGTAAGTGACACTGTGGAAGATGTTGCTGCCTACTATACTTGTACCGTCAAGAACTCTAACGTTGTTTTCTTAACAAGAGGGCCAAGACGGCCCTTGGTCGCTCACTTGACAAATACACCATAACAGTGAAAACATGTTTTACCTGGTGATTTTATGGAAACAAATATTTTGACCAATTTTCATTAGGATTGGATCAAAAATGTGGTCTCTTAAGTGTAAACAAGTATTTTCTTCAATTTGACCTAGTGACCTAGTTTTTAAGCCAAGATGACCTTCATTTAAATTTGACCTAGATTTTATCAAGGCAATCATTCTAACCAAATTTCATGAAACTCAATTGATAATAACAGCCTCTATCAAATTAAAAACGATTTTCTTTGAATTGTCCTAGCAACCCTTTTGACCCAAGATGACCCATATTCAAACCTGACCTTAACATATCAATGAATTCATTCTGACCACATTTCATGTAGATCAATTGAAAAATACAATCTCTATCGCATACACAAGGTTTTTCTTTGATTTGACCTAGTGATCTAGGTTTTGACCACAGATTACCCATATTCTAACTTGACATAGATTTCATCAAGGCAATTATTCTAACTAAATTTTATGAATATCCATTATAAAATGTAGCCCCTAATGCGTACACAAGGTTTTTCTTTGATTTGACCGGGTGACCTAGTTTTTTATCCTAGATAAGTCATATTCAAATTTGACCTAGATATCATCAAGACAAACATTATGATCAAATTTCATGAAGATCCAGTGCAAATTGCAGCCCCTATTGCATAAATAATGTTTTTATTTTATTTGACCTAGTTACCTAATATTTGACCCAAGATAACTCATATTGAGAACTTACCTAGAATTTATCAAGGTAATCATTCAAGACAAAAATTCTTGAAGATCAATTGAAAAATACAGCCTCTATCGCATACACAATGTTTTTTTTTAATTTGACCTAGTGACCTAGTTTTCGACTCTAGATAACCCATTTTCAAACTTGACCTAGATTTTATCAAGATAATCATTCTGACCAAAATTCACGAAAATCTCTTAACAAATATAGCCTCTATCGCAAACACAAGGGTTTTCTTTGATTTGACCTGGTGACTAGTTTTTAATCCCAGATAACCAATTTTCAAACTTGGCCTAGAATTCATCAAGGTTATTGTTCTGACAAAGTTTCATGAAGATCAGTTGTAAAATACAGCCTCTATCGCATACACAAGCTAAATGTTGACAGACAGACAGACGAAAGACACCGGACAACGAGCGATCACAAGAACTCACCTGAGCATTGCTCAGGCTAAAAACAGACTGTGTGACGAGCTGTAAAACATTGACGTCTTTGCTTTCTGAAAAAAAAAGTATGTGTGACGAGCTATGTAAATTGTTCATAAAACTATTCAACCAACCGGTGTTCCATTTCCGAGCGTATTGTGCTTGTAATTCGCACAATCAATTTCTAAATTCGGATAATGTTTAGTGAACTGATAATGCATTCGATGTTTACATACGTCTTCCTTTGGTAGAGAAGGGCCTATATTTTTCTGAAAGACCTATTTGAACGAATGAAGTCTCGTGCAGAGGTCTGGCTGTTCTGACCCAGACCTGAGCACGTGAAAAAATGACGAAATAGCATATTAAGCGGTAATAAAATAGTCTGGGTGAAAAAAAACCCCGGATTTTCATGAAAAACGTGCATTATTCTATCAACCTTTCTTGTTAGTAAATGTATTTTACATGTATAGTGGACGCAACTTGACCCCAATGGTTGCCCTTTGCATTATAATACATAATAAGGCACAACCTATTATTGAAAAGGAGTGTACGTAAAACACGAGCTGCACGAGAAAAAGGAAAACTAAATTTGTGTAAATATAAATTAGTGTATTGGAAAGTTTTAACTGATCAAATGCAAGTATTGTCAATATATATACTTTGATACTGGACTGATTACAAACGAATCCATATAAATGTACACGGCTACCCTAAGCACCCTTGATTTCTACAATGAAATAATCGATATGAATAATCAGCCTAAGGTCAACCATCGCGGTCAAGTTGCGACAACTATATGCACGATTAAAATTAGAAAAGAATTCCAATTTCCACATAAAGCCGTAATAGATTAGAGGAACAAATATGAATATGGATTCAAAATAATAAGTGGAGATACAGAGAATAACCGCTCTACCACTGAGGCAGACAAAAATGTTTTCCAATTCACCATTTTACAGCATATTTCACTCAAAATATTATTTTCATTTGAAAAAAATAATGGAAAACTGAATATTAAGAAATACAAAATTTAGGCAAGGGGTGGTTCCGGTCTTGTCCACTATGTCCTTTATAATTATGAACATCTAGTAATGCTCCATACAATTTGTAAACATTTAGGGATATATCTTTAAAAAAATGTCACTGCACATTTTAACTGCGTGAAATATCAAGTCATTCTTTTATATAGTTTTCTAGATATACTCAGAACCATAATCAAATTATATAAAGTTTCTTCATGAACGTCTCCAGTAAAACGTTTTTTTTAAACAGTTTTGGCAATGTCTTTTGGTTTTTGTGACCAAAATGTGCATAGTTTGCTCTACAAAAATGGAAGTAATTTTAGCTCGACTATTCAAAGAAAAGTCTAGCCATTCTACTCAGTCCGGCGTCGGGGTCACACCTTAGTCAACGTTTTGCATGCAAGTACATATGGCTATCAAAACTAATGCAGATATTGAACTGAAACTTCACATGTGTCTTCGAGGTTATAAAACTAGGTGATAGCATCAAGTCCCATAACTTTGACTTGCATTTTAGCAAAATTGCGTCCATTTTGCTAAAAGTTTTGCGTGCAAGTACTTATGGCTATCATTAAAAGGCATATAGCTTTGCAATTTATTTTTCATTTTCTAGGTCAATTACCAACCCCACTGAGTCAAGTCTCATAACTCTGACATGAATTTTTTGGCAAATTATGCCCTCTTTTGAACTTAGAAAATTCTGGTTAAAGTTTTGCATGCAAGTTATTATCTGCCAATCAAATGCAGATATTAAATCGAAACTTCACATGCGTCTTCAAGATTATAAAACTAGTTGATTGCATAAAGTCCTATAACTCTGACATGCATTTTGGCAAAATTTAGGCCTCTTTTGAACATAAAAATCTTCTGGTTAAAGTTTTGCATGCAAGGTACTATCTCCAAAACTAAAGCAGATACTGGATTGAAAATTCAGGCTATACTAGTAGATATTTTTACATTTAGGGTAATATTCCTGCTTCTGGGACAACAGCACTGGCTGTCTTACTGACATGCTTCAAATTGTCTACAGATATCGAAATACTGTTTTGGAAGGCAAGCGATTACTATACTGCATAAAACTGTCAGACAATATTTGATTGGGTAACATGCATTCCTTGCCTTACATGTACACTATTACCACTTCGTACATCAATTTAAACTAAAGTACGAGAATAATTATCACGCCATAAGTTCTACGAATAAACGTAGCATTATTTCCTATCCTGTATGTTTTCTGTGTCAGGTAAATCTTTATGTTTTCAAGTTCATTGTGTAGATCTAATGTCTGCGATAAAATTTCGTCAGAATCGTAACCGCTGGGCATTTTGAAAAGAAATGACGGTATGTTAGTCGGCTATCGACCTCGTACATCGGCCTTTTTCTGTAGGAAAGACATGCACACGGGCTTCTCGAAACACCTCGAGCGTGTTCACAAGAAGCCCGTGCGCAGGTCTTTCCTACAGAAAAAGGCCTATGTACGAGGTCGATATCTTATTATCGCCATTTCTTTTCAAAATGTGAAGAGGTTACGATTCTGACCAGGAAAGACAGAAAGGTTTTCCTGACACAGAATACATACATGTAAAGAATTAATGTTACTTTTAGTAAATTACGTTTATTCGTAAAGTTATGACGAGATAATCGCTCTCGTACTTTAGTTAATATAAGTATGGGTACTGGAAAAATTGTACATGTAAGGCCGGGAAGGTATGTTACCTATGAAATATTACCTGAAAGGTCTATGCTGGATATCAGTCGTCTGCCTAGCAAAACAGTACTTCGATATCGACAGACAACATGAAACCTCATAAAAGTGAAAATACTTTCATTTTTGTAAAGAAAATTATGCACACACCAAAAGACATTGTCAAAACTGTTTTAAATACGTTTTACTGAAAGCATTCATGAAAACACTTGATAAAATTTGACAAAGTTCACACAAATCTGTCCGTCCGGAGCCATATCTAGGAAGTGGTTTAGAATATTTAAATAAAACTTCATATTATACATGTCACCACTATAGGGAAATGGGGCCCGTCAGGTTTCAATCAGACGGCCAAAGTAATATCAGAGTCATGGCCCTAAGTAGGTACTAGTGTTAACTATATAGGATACTATACATTTGGCAATTTCTTGTTCATAACATATTTTAATAACTTCAGAGTTATTGCACTTTAACTAATTAAAATTCCACATATTTGTACATTACAAACTAACTAATTAGTAGAATTTCATTACACTTCTTTCATCTTTTTTTCATAGGCATTTATTATCGGCATGTGAAGTTGTGTACCCGGTCAACCCACCGCCATGGTTACACCTTTCCCCCTCCCCACCTCATAATTTCTATTTATTTCTAACCTTAAACGTTTCGTGAATATTTATCAACATGCAAGGTTGTACCCTCTCTCCACCTAGCTCATCCACTTAGTCACCCCCACTGACTATTTTATTAGGTAATCATAAGCCATCTTGATAAAATCACCATAAAAAGCATATTATTAAAACATATTTATGTGTTTAATAGATGCTATTTCGTCACTTTTTACCGTAATCAGGCCTGGGTCAGAAGAACTAGACCTCTGCACAAGAATTCTTTTGTTCAATGAGGTCTTTCACAAAAATATAGACCTCTGTCTAACAAAAGATGAGGTATGTAATTGTGGTTAAAACAGAGGCTCTTTAATGGCAAACTTTGTATAAAAGTGATTTGAACTTTCGAGACTCTTTGACTTTATGTATGTGAACATTTCAAGACAATATGAATAATTTTAAGCTACAAAGAAAGTCCCCACTAGTAAACGTTTTTAACGTTCATTATAGTCATTTCTTGGGATTTGGAATGACACCTTAGATATTATTTCAGCAATTTTTTCGCCCACAAACTATACAGCACGAATAAATGAAACCTGATTTACACATAAATCGCAGTATTGTTATCTATTTGTAAGTTAAAGTGTATAACAAAAGTAATTTTAATAATGTGAAATGAAAAATTCTTAAGACTCAAAACTAGAAAGCTCTATTATGGGAACTATTTGAATACCTTCTTTGTGCCTTAGGCGTTTAAATGCTTCTTGAGATCATCGACCGAACCTTCAAGGCGATCAAGAACCTCACTCACTGGATTGTTTATAGCAAGAGAGTATGGCAACGGCATTTCAATCTCCTCTAAAATGTTCCAGATAGGAGTTATGTAAGTTATTTTAGCTTTATCATTACGACCAGTAAGGATACCAAGGGCAGAGAGCTCAGTTTTTTCATCTTTGATGAACACCATCGCCCCAGAATCACCTGGTGCAGAGAAGTCCACACCAATGTCCCGTATTTCTATCTGATCCGCTATGACAAATTTGCCTCGCTTCGAAACTGGTCTTGGTATTGTTTGATTGGTAAAGCCGTGGGCGTCGAATTCTAGTCTAGCAGAAACTCCGGCAATAGCACATTTCCCTAAAGTAAGTTTTGTCTTGAAGCCGTATTTAACTACAAGTCTATCTCTGATCGCAACATCGGAGCGTTGCTTGACAGCAGTGGATTTGTATTGGAATGTCGATAAAAGATTCTCTGGAAATATGAAGTTTTTATACAAATTGTACCAGTTTGTATAATTCAGTTTAGATGATTTTGCCCTGCTTGCTTGTTACCAAGGGCATGTATATTGCACATGGAGAATAAATATTGAAGAGATACAAAATACACAAAACATTGATAGCTTTATTACGAAGCGTAACAAATGCTCATTCGCCATTATGAAAATGCTTTAGTCACATTTTTGATGGATTATTGTAGGGATAATACACGTTTTTTTTTGTGTATTAACGTCTGCAGAAGCCCGCGGGATTGTTTGTGACCGAGACCGAAGGTCGAGGTCACAAACATATCCCAAGGGCTTCTGCAGGCGTTAATACACAAAACAAACGTGTATTGTCGCTATTCTTGCATAAAACATTACACGACGACTAAATGCATTGTTTTCATATGTGATGACTTGACGATTCCGGTACATTTTTTATTTACCATTCTTGTTGTTCTTGGAAACGGTAAACATGTTTTAAATATCCATAACCGGGGCACACATAACAACAACACTACTAAAAGCGTGATTTGAAGGTTTTTGAGCATCTTATTTTTATTTTTAGTTATTACAAACGTTACATTACACAGAATTTTGCATATAACTTAAAAATTTCATAAACAGGAACGCAATTATTTTAAGAATAACAACTTTACATTCGAATTATTTTGAGTACGAACAAACAGAGTACGGATGAGTACGAAGCTAGTGACTAGCTTTCGAGGTTTATTATATGAATTCTGCGAACAATCAGGTAAAAACAAACCGACTGATACTAACAAAAATCATTAATATAATACCTAAAAACGGGCAATAGCACAAATTACACGCGATACTTATTTATTCACAGTTATTTACAATAACTGAACAGACGCTTTGTAAAGGGAGTGAACTCTAAGAGAAGCTAGTGCGTACATTGATGGGGGCAGTACGTTTGGGGTTGGAAACTGACACAGCTAAACATACTATGGATTACATTGTATCTATAATGCTACAAGAAGAGGTTATTATGGAAGAAACAAGATGCAGATGCCAAATATCAGTCTGCGCAGAAATACATACATACATCCCCGGCAAAGCATTTCAAAAATAAAAATCATGTATTAACAGCACGTGAATTGCCTTGTTTGCACACGATTTTTCTCCCGTTTATACATGGGCGGATCCAGTGAAAAAAGTAGTTTTTATGCAAGAATCTTCGTTAAAGTACCTTACAGTGTTTATCATTTATATCTAATTAATGAATGACTGCAAAATACGGAGGACAATGAAACATCGTACAACGATAAGAGTATTCATTTGGACTCTCCCTAAAACTGAAACGCTCAACTATCGCGTATTTTCATCACAGGTACCACTGCATCGTTAGTATTTTATCATATCATATATCATATCATTTATGTCCCGTATGATATAATGCAATACGTAAACAGTTTTTCTTAGGACCCACTTGACTTTGATCAATATCTTTAATGACAGAAGAGACGCTGACTATGGTATCAAATCATAAATACTTATACTGCAAGCACTAAATGTACGACAACTAAGCAAGAATGAACATTGTCCTCAAACTCTGAAAAAACAAATGCAGAATGTTTCATTTATACAAATAGCTTCTACTGATGCTACGTGACACTGTATTGTTTACTACAGGATACGTTTATCACGCAAAATTACTACACTTGGAGCTATGCCACTACAAAGTATATGTTTTATAGAAGATAAAATTTCAATTAATTGTTTTCTAAAATGCAGAATTTATTTCTTTAACTTCAGAGTAAAATAGGCAACTTTAGCACATAAGAGATGGGATCATATGCTTAATTTTTGCTTGACTTATTTAAAAGGCAAGTTTTTTTTATATTTTCCATCAATTGTTCGCGGGTAGAAATATAGATTTTAATGAAGCTTTTTACAACCACCTTCAACACACTTGCAAAATAAAACATCTGGATACTTACCTAAGTATTGTAAATATTTAGTTGGTATTTCTGTCAAGTCTTTTCGAAGAATATCTGGAAAATTATTCGTCTTCGGTTTACGATTCTCATCAACTTTGACAAATGCAATATCCATGCCATAATTCCTTTCGTTTGTACCGAATAATTTCACATCGACAATATTTCCGCATATGTCGGGTTGTTTTGCCTGGAAGCACTGTTCTCCAGTCACCGCATCCATTGTTATTTGTCTGGCATAAAGCTTTTGAAATCTGTCAATATCTAACAGAACATGTGAACATGTTATCGCACACAGACCATGTTCTGGATGTTTGATAAATGCTCCTATTGTTCCTCCATCAGGTGATGTATAAGATTCAATCCGACATCCTATCTTCAAGTCCGTGTGCATTTCGTCAGGCCCACCACTGGCAACTGCAAACTGACCCTCTCTGACGTCTGTTGGAAACAACTTTGCTTGTGATTTCAAATATAAGGGCAAAAGTTCTTCACCAATAGGAATATATCCTTTCGCAAACACGTAGAATACTACGCATGATGTTTTGTTTAGCCCATCTTTGCTTGATTTAAAATGACTGATAGACGTATGTGCTAGATTGCTGTGCTTTTCCATCAAATCAGGAGAATTCTTTCGCAGACAGTCAGTTAACTCTAAATATTCGTCACCATCAAATGAGAGTTCTTCTTGAAGTTCCCGATCAATTACTTTATCCCCATCGTAATCGTCACGTCGAATCAACAGGAAAGGGTATTCAGTGTTTAACAAATGGTCCTTACCTTTAGTGAGAACGACAAATACGATCTGTTCTTCTCTATCGGCCTTGTGACAAGCATTTATACTGACAATATTTTCATCTTTGCTTGTTATATGTTCTTCTATTTTTAGACATATCTCTTTCAATAATCCTATATTTTTCTTCCTGAATACGTTATAAGCATATTGCAACATTTTTCGATTTGGAAGGCTGCCTTTTCGAAGCAAATGTCGAATTTGCTCCGCATCTTTGCTTTGTATGCAATCATTCCAATAGGAATAGTCGTCTTAAAAACAGAATTATACAGTATTAAATGAAATAATTATATTATGGATGTTTCTTTGCTCTATATGTAACTCAGTCTTGTTTAATATAAATCTCCTGAGATGATTATCCCATGTTTTAGTTTGGGTTTTTGTGATACCGTCAAATTACGACACTATAGCTTTTTACATTATGAAGACAGATGACGGGTGCCCAATACGCCAAAATTCTAAGTAGAGGAATGATACCAGGCTAGAGTTACAAACTTTCTTTAAGCCACTTTAATGACTTGGAGGACTTTCCTAGCTTGCTTTGTATTTTTGTCATTTAACAGAAATTCGTGCTAAATGTATTTACTACATATGTATAATCATATAAATGGTTATCATCTTATTCCCTAGTGATCTATGTGAGCATCTTTTCCTGTTTTCTCTATAGCGCGATTAGCTAGAATCCTCCATTTTCTAATATGTCTTGTATATTCTGAGTTAATTAGCAGAGGTTTCTAAGTTTTCGCGTTTAAATGTTGCTTCCTTGGAGGTCTGTTTTTCGTATTTTTACTTTATTTTATCATATTATTCTATGCATTCACGATATGCCATACTTTTCATTTTAGATTTTACTGTAAAGTCACGGCCTTATCCCGAGTAACCAATTTTTTTGTTATTTGTTAATTTATATTAAAATATATTTATGCCTAAACAAGTGATCATCATCTCCCATTCCTGAATCATGGTTGAGACATCAGATATGATCGGATCATATGTAACTTCTACTCTTAAACATGCACTGTCAAACCTGTGCTATAGATAACCTCCCAATAAACGTCGTAACACCTGCTTACAAAGGCAACTATTTTCCTTTCCCGTTTGATCGGAGATGATTACTTTACCTGTCTTGTGAGACCACCTGTCCACGAAGACCACCACCTTCCATTTCTCATGAATGATCTTTACAAATGTGTTTGACTATATATAAATATCCCAGCAACAACTAATAAATTAACACGCTTAATTGAAATTCCAGCAGCCGTTAAGGAGATTTTGTGACTCGCACTCTGAATAGCCACATACACATTAATAAACGATACAAAAGGACCATAAACCGACAATATATTATTCAATAGCACAAAATATTTTATCTTTATGTTCGCAAGTGGTCAATTCCAAATTTTTATTAGTAGTTATTTCTCAAACCAATTGCCTCGGTAGCCTAGTGTAAGAACGCCCGCTTCGAGTGCGGATGGTCGTGGGTTTGATTCCCGGCCGTGTCATTCCAAAGACCTACTAGACGTATATAGAAGCCTTCTGGCTTGTTGCTTGGTATTAAGAGGATAGTACTAGGACTGATCAGTTACGACCTTTCATTAAGGAAATATTCAACAGACAGGATAACACGTACATGATTTTGTTTTCAGGTTAAGACATTTGAATGCAGTTTTCTGAAAATGTATATATAGGTCAAAATAGATCGTAGGTTCTATTTCCGGGTTATCTATACCCGTTGTACCTTTCCCTACCTTTTGTTTCATTTTCTGTCTCAAGTTGATGTTCTTTTATACTCGCTAAGCTTATCTGTGGGCTATCAGAACCAATATGGGATTCCCCATCTAAATGTTTGCATTCTTTCCTCTCCTCTCCGAACAAATCTTTATTATCTGGAAAGAAAATACATTTTCACGTGATATAAATTAATATACCGTTTAACTTAGCTTCAAGAATAGTCACTATTGTGAAAGATTATCAGTTGCAAGAAAGACGACTTTCAGAATTAAAGTTACAATTACTGAAACAAAACTATCCGGAAGAAATTATTAGGCACGGAATATCAAAGGCGAAATCAAAGGACCTATCGCAACGAATGATCGCGAAAATCAAACATCAGATTATAATGTCATTCCATTTGTAACAATTTATAACCCACGTAATAAGAACATTTCACCAGCAATACAAGCATGCGAAGCAATGCTACAGAACAGTGACAGGATGAAAAGTGTATTGCAACAGAAACGAATAAAGAAAAGAATAATAAATAGTAAAAGGCAACCTAAAAACGTAAAACACATTGAATTTCTATCGAAATCGAAATTTGATATGGTGGAAATATCGCGACTATAACTAAGTGTAACAGAAGCATATGTAAGACGTGTTCAGATTTGCTAGTAGGAGACTCAGTTCAATTTTTAATTGGTAAAACGTTTACTGTTAAACAGAGTATGAATTGTATTTCAAAAAAAAAAGTTATTTATTCTATTATCTGCGCGAATTGCCAACAATTTTACATCGGTCAAACAAAGAATGAACTGTGCCGACGAATGACACTACACAGACAACAAACTAATAACGATGAATTACGTATTCTGAAAGTGAATAAACATAATCCATCAATGCTCTGGTGGAAGGTTTAATATATTCCTTCTATACAAGACTCTGACAGACAGTGACAGTTTCAGAGAAGAGGAAGAACTATATTTCATAGAAATCATGAAACCGGAAATTAATATCTTAATTTCCTGTATATATATATATATATATATATATATATATATATATACCGGTATATATATATGGGTTATTTCAGTAATTCTTTCTTTTTACAGTGTCCATAATTGATTTTTAAGCTGCCATTACTTTTAATTCAATATCTTAATGTTATTCCATAACTTATATATCGAGCATATATATGTTTTAACAACACTTATTATTTCCGCTTTTTGATACTTTGGTACAGTATTTTTTTTCTAATACGTTTTGTGCATGTACACACTAATTCTTGAGATGTATAATACAGTTTTTTTTACGTTTGCCGCAACGTCTGTTTACGACGTTTCCCGTAATTGTTTGTTATGACGTTACGTCATTTTATTATTTCAAAATGTAAACTGCCTGAAGATATGTACAATTGAAAGCGCTTGCAGTAATTGAAAAAGAAAACAAACAAAAAAAACCCTCAGAAGTCTACTGCTATTATTCCTTGAAAATTGAACTTTTATATATGATGTACTGATATAATTATATAAAGCTGGTATAATATGATATCAAATTGTTAATAAATATTTCATGTATTTGTAATGTGTAAACAAATTTGCTATTATCTGCATTTGTTTAGAAAATAAAACACCTGGCCCATTAAAAATACGCCAAAATCTTCAACAATCATCAAAAGCCATGATATGCTTTGCCCCATGTTTTCTAAAGGTAAAATAAAATTGGAAATTAATTGCTTCTGCTATAAACTTTGCCTAATCTACTATTATCAATCGAGCAAAAAATATTAGATATGAACAGAATAATGCAATTCCGAACTTTGATAGCAAAAATCTTATAACCATAAATCTTGTGGCCATGCAAATAGTACAGTGTCGGTTATAGGCAGCAATATATAAAATGAAGAAGGAAATCACAGCATAAATATGTCTTAAAAAGGATAATACGTAAGGGCAGATCTCTCGGAATCTCAGAGCACCACAATCTATGACCCAGAGCCGTGCATTTTCAAAGTAGGCCCACAATAAAAAAGCTGTTACGGAAAAATATTATAGACGGGTTGCTTCAAATACCCAACAAGTACATTTTGATATTATGCAGAATATAAAAAGGAGAAAAGGGGTTGTTATGGGGAAACTGGAACAAGGATTAATATTCAAAATGCTACGTTCCTTAATCACATTAATCACAGAAGCAGGTGAATTAAATAAGTAAAAAGCTGAAGTATTATTTGTATATGTAAGACGCGTAGTTACGGTGTTCCGTTTGGACAATCGTGACTTTTTATTGAATCTAAACCAGGATGTACGATGGTACGATGACGAAAAGGCGATGGTGCGATGGCACGATGATGAAACAACGATGGTACGGTGGTGAAAACGCGATGGCACGATGATGAAATCTCGATGATGCGATGGTACGATGGTGAAATGTCGATGTAATATCGCGTTTTCATCATTGTACCATCGCGTTTTCACCATCGTATCATCGCGTTTTCATCATCGTACCATCGCGTTTTCACCATCGTGCCATCGTGTTTTCATCATCGTACTATCGTGTTATCATTATCGTACCATCGCGTTATCACCATCGTGCCATCGCGTTATCACCATCGTACCATCGCGTTTTCACCATCGTACCATCGCGTTATCACCATCGTACCATCGCATTATCACCATCGTATCATCGCCTTCCGGTGGTCATGCGCAGTGGTACAGTATATGTGTCAGTAATACAGGCTTGATAAATCTCATTTTCACATTGCACTTTTTACCTTCTACATCCTAACAAGAATAACTATTACACCCAGCTTTTTATTTACTTTCATGCATACCATAAAATACAAAGGACGTGGCCTTAAAGATTTTACACAGTTTTAATGAGTTGAACACAGAACAGTTTGAAAAACATTTTGCAAAACAAAAGAATCTAAATGGTAAATTTCTTCTCACAAAATACATTGAGATATATTCATCTATTGTTGACAAAAATTCAAGGAACTACGCATTTCTAACCGGAAGGCGATGGTACGATGGTGAAAACGCGATGGTACGATGGTGAAACCGCGATGATACGACTGTGAAAACGCGATGGTACGATGGTGATAACGCGATGGCACGATAGTGAAAACGCGATGGTACGATGATGATAACGCGATGGCACGATGGTAAAAACGCAATGGTACGATGATGAAAACGCGATGGCACGATAGTACGATGATGAAAACGCGGTGGCACGATGGCACGATGGTGAAAACGCGATGGTACGACGATGAAAACGCGATATTACATCGACATTTCACCATCGCGTACAGTCGCGATTTCATCATCGTGCCATCGCGTTTTCACCATCGTACCATCGTTGTTTTATCATCGTGCCATCACGCCATCGTGTTTTTATCATCGTACCATCGTGCATCGCGGTTTAAGAATTAATAAAAAGTCACGATTGTCCAAACGGAACACCGTACGTAGCAGACTTACAATTAAAATGATTTAGCTTTACTTTACATCATACTCGTTACAATTACCATATTTATGATATTTCCAAAGAGCTCGCTATATTTCATAAAACTTCTATTTTATACAAATGGATACTGCCGCTTGCACATACAAATAAGAAACGGTCAACATATTTAACATTGTGTGATTAGAGTCAACCAAAATGATTTGCATGTTTAGTTTCTTTCAAGCAAAGAAATTAATGTTTAATAACAACTGTCGCATACTTGAAAGGCGCGTCTTACATATACAAATAATACTTCAGCTTTTTACTTATTTAACTTACCTGCTTCTGTTCGAGTTTCACCTTTTTCAAGTTCCAGGGTTTTCTGTCTGGCTAAGGTTTCTGTCATAGATGCTTCTGAGAAAGGTTGATTGAAAATGCTGCATGACGGTAAAACGCTTTGCACATCCATTGTATCTACAAACAACGATACAGTGACGCACTGGATAATAAGCTGATGATAAGCTGATGATTACATTAGTGATTGTTTGCTTTTTATACAGATCAGATCAGTAAAATAGGAAACTGTTAAATGCTTAAAATTGCTCCGCTATCAATAAAAAGTGATGTACATTTTAGAAAATAAATACTTTCAAATCATATTTTATCAGTACTATACAAACTGACAATTCTTTGACTGAACGAATTTCATTCCTTTGCGTAGTAACAATTTCGATATTAAATCTTAGACATTGTATAAGTAAATGTATTAAGTGATCAAATTGCTGCCACCTTTGCATATCTACTTTATGTTGTTGTTCACCACAGTGAAATTGACATTTTGAAATAGTGAAAAGACTGTGTAGTACATCCGGTTACAGACACTACAACAATTTACAAAAGTTATAGAAAGCTCTGTAGAAATATCAAAATTATACCTATGAATCAATTAGTAATAAGAATGATAAAGATAAAGTAAAGATAAATCTCTTAAATTTATACTTTTGACAACATTTTATTACGTGTTGAATAATGATCTAATGTTTTGCCTCATCTACTATACCTGTCTCTGTTCCACATTCATCTTTTTTATATTTCATGGTTTTCTTTCTCGGTGAGGTTACAGCAATTGACAGTTTAATGTTCGTCGCTAAAAATGTAGAATGTATATATGATACTGAAAAATGATAGTGGATGGAGATGGGTATTGGTAAAAATGCAAGAAGAATGTAATTTTTTTGCATTATTATAAAAACGTTGCAACAGTTTACTACCTTCTTCTCAGTATTTCATTTGTTAAGGTTTAAACGCCGTTTTTCAGCAGTATTTCAAATATGCAACGTCGGACAGCTAACCCAGTCAGTGTTCATAAATTCTGTACCAGTACAAACCTGATATCCGCAAGTAGTTGCCAACTTCCCCACATGAATCAGCCGTGGAGGATGATACCAAATCGTTCCGGAAGACATACGCCTCTCCCGATGATCGACCTCACGACCACGCGATCCGTAGATCTGCGCTTTCCCTATTTAGCTCAGCGGGCGGGGACAATATTTTAGATTATTTATCAGAATATCTTTGTTAAAGTCCAACGTCAAAACGTTTGTACCACTAGTCATTTCGGAGTACAACTTTTAATTGGATTTTTGAAAGTATTTTCCGTCTTAAATGTCTGGGTTAGTCCCTTTAAATCAGATGCCTTTTTATTCCAGTGCGAAAACACCTTCTATTCCTAGGGTTAGTAACAATTTCGAAATAAATATATCTCAGCCTTTGTGGATGTTTTAAGTGACCAAATTGGTGCCACCTTTTGTAAATCTACTGCACGTTGTTGTTCATCACAGTGAGATTGATATTTTTACTAGTTTGCTTGTAGCATTGAAGAGACTGTGTAGTAAATCCGGTACAGAAACGACAACAATTTACAAATGGTCCGAGAGCTCACGGACTTTTATTGCAACAATTGAGGCCAAAAGAAGTTTATACATTTTTGGAAACAATATTTCATATCCTCCATGAAAACCCATTTCTTAAGTGTCAAAGCCATGCCTATCTATATTTTGTTCACTTATGTTTGTAATAGGGGAGGTAAAACTCACTTGTAAAAATTTAGGGGGTAGGCTAAAGTTTACATCTACCAGTTTTTTCACTGTTTAATTACAGTGGCTATATGATTGTCAGTAAAAGGAATGAAGGGCAAACTTGATATTTAAGGTAACAGGTCAAAATGTACAAACCACAAAAAATGGCACATTTTAAATTTATTTTTATATCCAAAAAATTAGTTTGTTATCATAAGTCACTCAGCTTTATATATGTAATGTGTATATATCAGTCAAAGTCAGAAATACAAATGTTATTGCAAAACGTCAAGGTCAGCCCTGATAATTAAAGGTCAAAGTTCATTTTCATGCAAAAATATGAAAAATGTTACATTTACTTTTTCTTACGTTTTTAATATGTATTCACATTGTTAGTCATTGAAGTTAATTTGTTTTAATGTCTGTATGTCAGGCAAAGTCAGCAGTGCAAAGGTAACCCCAAAACTGCCAAGGGTAAAGCTTATATCAAAGGTCAAATTTGTGTGAAAAATTGCATGAATAGTTTCCTGTTTGAAATATAACAGCTATTTAGGATCATTATTTGTAATTGCTCGTGATTTATTTTAACGTATATATGTCCTACAATGTCAGTAATAAAGATATCGTCTAAAATCAGACAAGTTCAAATGTGATATTAAGGGTCAAAGGTCATTTTCAAGTAAAAGAATGAAAAAATAACTCTTTAACATTTTTTTCTTGTTGATGATATTTTGTCGATATTAATCAACAATATCAGTTCATTTTAATGTATAAAAAGTAGGCGAGACATTATTTCAAAACATTCAAGGTCAACCATAATTTTAAAGGTCAAAGGTCAAAAAGTGAGTAAAATGTTGCAATAATATCACCTGTTTGTAATATTTTTTTATTGTTTAAAAGTACTTGTTTTGTCATTTTAGTAACTGATCGTTGTTCATTTTACTGTATATATGTCATACGATGTCATGGAAGAGAAAATAAGGCAAGGTCAAACCCAGTATTGGAGGTCAGGGGTCACTTTTGTATAAAAATCACAAAATTTACCATTAATATTAAGAAGACATTATTACGGTGCCACACTCAATTGATAATAAGTATGATAAAGTAGAGATAAATTTCTTAAATTCTTATTTTTTGCAACATTTTACTACGTGTTAAATAATGATTTAATTGTATGGTTCATTTACTGTACCTGTCTCTGCTCCACAGTCAATTTTTTTATGTGTCGTGGTTTTCTTTCTCGGTGATATTACCTTCATGGACGGTTCTGCAATATTCGTCGTTAAAATAAAAATAAACCACAGCAATTTAGGAAAGTTATCGGACAGAATAATTGTTTAGTTTCCAATAAATCTGGAACACGTTGCATAATATCGTTTATTTGTAGCAGTCTCAGTAAAATCGTAAATACCATATTTATAATAAATGGTAAGGATAAAATTGACAGGTAAAGTTTTAATACAGCATATACATTACCTGTATTCTCTCGACTTTTGTATATTCTTTGTTCCACTTTTGAACGTTTTAGTGCAGTCGCTTCAGACGTGCCACCATTCTGAATATTTTTTCGTTTCCTTGTTTTCCTCATAACCGACATAGATTCTCGATTTATGTCATATTCCATATTTCTGTGACTTAAAAATTTATCAAAACTTGCCTAGCCGTTCTAAATATTGCAAGCATTGAGTCGGCTGAAATACAAATGACCCGTAAGTTAATATGTAAAACAAACCTGTTTGATATTTCACGATATATTGTTTGACAAAACATGAGTTTCACTTTATATCATAATAATAAAAGACTGGTCGGTGATTCCTTTAAGACTTATCAAAGGTCATATATACCTTGTACACCTATTTGGAGAAAATAGGAGAAAAGGGTTAATACGAGAAAACATGGCTAATACGAGAAAACAAGACCAATAGGAGAAAAGAACTAATACGAGAAAACGTAGCTAATGCCAGAAAAAACAGGGCTAATACGAGAAATGAGCTAATTCGAGAGAACAGGGCTAATACGAGAAAACAGGACTTATACGAGAAAACAGGGCTAATAGGAGAAAACAGGACTAATAGGAGAATACAGGACTTATACGAGAAAACAGGGCTGATAAAAGAAAACAGGGCTAATAGGAGAAAACAGGACTAATTGGAGAAAACAGGACTAATACGAGAAAACAGGCCCGCTAGGAGAAAAGAGCTGATATGAGAAAACAGAGCTAATACTATAAAACAGGGCTAATACGAGAAAACATGACAAATATGAGCAAAACAAAAAGCTAATACGAGAAAAACAGTACTAATAGGAGAAAACAGGGCAAATAATAGTAAACAGAACTACTAGAAGAAAACAGTACCTATACAAGGAAACAAGGCTAATAAAAGAAAACAGGGATAATAAGAGAAAAGAGTTAATACGAGAAAACATGGTTAATACATAAAAAGGGCTAATACGAGAAAACAGGGCTAATAGGAGAAAAGAGCTAATAGGAGAAAACAGGGTTCATAGGAGAAAACAGTACTCTGAGAAACTAGGACCATTAAACAGAAGAAAACAGGGTTTAAAAGAGAAAAAAAAAGGTCTAATATGAGAAAACAGGACTAATACGAAAAAAAACAAGGAAGAAAGTAAAAAAGAGCTAATACGAGAAAACAGGGCTATTACGAGAAAGCAGGGCCAATACGAGAAAACGGGGCTAGTAGCAGAAAAGAGTTAATACGAGAAAACAGGGCTGACACGAGAAAACAGTGCTAATACGAGAAACAGGGCTAATAGAAGAAAAATGCTGATTCGAGAAAACAGGATAAAAAGGACAAAACAGGACTAATATAAGAAAACCAGACTTAAACGACAAAACAGGGCTAATAGGAGAAAAGAGCTTATACGAGCAAACAGCATTAATAGGAGAAACAGGACAAATAGCAGCAAACAGGACTAAAAGGAGAAATCAGGACTAATAGAAAACAGAGCTAATAGGAGAAAAGAATAAATACGAGAAAACAGGGCTAATACAAGAAAAAAGTTCTAATAGGAAAATAGGGCTAAAAGGAGAAAACAGGGCTAATAGGAGAAAACAGTACTGATAAGAGAAAACAGGACAAATAGGAGAAAAAAGTACTTATTAGAGAAAAATGTACTACTTGAAGAATTAGGACTAACACAAAAAACAGAGCCAATAGGAGAAAAGTGTACATTCTAAGACATAAAAGGAATACTATCAGTGAATATAGAAAGATTATGCAAGATTACTTTTGAAATCTGTAAACAAAATATTATACCACAGTCTAGCCACGGATAGAAACGTAGTAATCCGTATCGATCATACCTGAACCGTACCTTGAAGCAGTAATCCGTATCACTCTGTATCAGTCCATACGGCTCCGGTACGGATCGATACGGATTACTTTGTTTATATCCGTGGCAAGACGTAGTTATCCGCGCCGTATGTGTGATTGGGGTATTACAGGTGGTCTAAATCCTTTTGCTGTAGCTAAGAAAACAAGACAGAAGGTCAGTAGGCCACAATGATGGTCAGTGAAAGTCTGTTTAAAGATCGGCATACAAAACTATACATGTCATCCAAATTTCAAGGCTGCATCTTAAAAAAAAAACAAACAAACAAGTAGGTCAGTAGGTCAAGGGTACAGTCAAATAAGTGCTAATTACTTTGGGTCACAAGGTAAGTTTTTCCTTCCGGTTGCCATGGTAACCAGGCTTCTATATGGAATTCAATTCTTATAACAATTTTTAAAGAAGACAATCCAAGAAACCTCTGTGAAGTTTCATCAAAATTGGCCTAACGGTTTAGAAAATGTTGTTTATAGGAAAGTGTGGACGGACGACGGACGGACGGCGGGCGATCACAATAGCTCACCCTGAGCCTTTGGGTCAGGTGAGCTAAAAAGGAAGTTTAATCAGTTATAGCCTCTTATACAATGTAGCAATCTTGTGATATTAGAAAGTTTATTACGTGTTTTTTTTCTGGCAGATGTAATTTTTTATTGTATTGATAAAATGTGAAAAGAGTAGTACAAAAGGGTAGAAGACATGATTATTGGATAAGATAAATTTATAAGATAATTCTTGCACTTTAACTTTTCTTTAGCAGGTACTTGTCATTCTATCTAAAGATATAAAATTACGTATGTTTAAAAACAGAATATCAAAGCAGATATTAATCAACAAAAGTTTTTCCTGGCTAATCTATTTTTTTTCAATTGCATAATATTATTGTGTTAAGTTTTGCAAGACTCCATTTTTTTAGTTTCAAAGTTACTTTCTAAATCAAGATTATTTTTAATATGCACATCAGTACAAAAATGCATTCAAGATTAAATCACAATTCTCACTAAAAAGCCTTTGCTGTAGTTAATGGGAATTGATTGTAAATTTTCGATTGAATCTATTCTCATTTAGAGAAATAAAACTCTAATGAGTTAATTTCATAGTTTAAATTGCTTTTTACAATGTATGTACTTACCTGTTAATTTTTCGCCTTTAAGTGTGATAAGTCACTACAATATCATGTACTGATGACTATCTGATCCAGAATACATTTTTGTTTAAACTTTGAACTTAGAATATTAAAAATTGCGACATGTTTTTATGTGCTTACGTTCGAACACTTGACATGTGTATCAATTATTAGTCGAGCATTTAAATCTTTCATCATAAACAGACACTTCAGATACCAGTCTTGTTACTGAACCTTGTGGGTATATTCTTCTTAACATATAATAATCTACTATTGTGTCCATAGGAAACGGATGCTATGAATATGGATATCCCGACATACTGTGCCATGCTCTAAATAGCAAATGTTTTGTACAGAACATCTTCACATGAATGGTATTTGACTATAAGTTTGAAGCAAATTGTATTCAGACTAGGTTGTTTATCTGAGCAACTTTGAATAGATTCCTTCAAAAAGTGTATTAGGAATGGATTTCTTTTCTGGTGAAATTAAGAGATGGTCATAATTCAAGATAAAAAAATCAATTATTTGTGGTCATATTCGCATCTGGTCCTTCAACTTTGAAACTTTCAAACATATCATTTCAGCAGTGATGCAGGAATTGAACATAAATATATTTCATCTTGTCCGTGTGCAACTTCACAGGCGGGTCGCCATATTAATCATGGATGAACGTGACGAAGAAAGGCTACAGAAAGGTTTGAGGAAAGTGATAAGTTTGACCAAATTCTTACACGTTTAGAAATTACGGTAAACAATCAAATTCTCGCGAAATTATTTTCCATTTCGTTGTACTTATAAATTATTATCCACTTCAGTAATAAGTGTGTTAGTTACAGGTACGCATGATATATTACTGGGGATTTGCGCGGCCGGTCGTCGGCAATCCAGAAATAAATATGATCCATTTCGTCAATGAAATTATTCTCCATTTTGTTGTAGTTATAAATTATTATCCATTTCAGTAATAAGTTTGTTAGTTACAGGTACGCATCATATAAATTACCGAGACGTCGCGCGGCCGATCGTCGGCTGCCCAGGAATAGATGTTATCCATTTCGGCAATGAAATTATTATCCATTTCGTTGTAGTTATAAATTATTATCCATTTCAGTAAGAAGTTTGTTAGTTACGGGTACGCATCATATACATTACCGGGGCTTCGCGCGGCCGATCGTCGGCTGCCCAGGAATAGATATTATCCATTTCGGCAATGAAATATTCTCCATTTCGTTTTAGTCATGAATTATTATCCATTTCAGATATAAGTTTGTTAGTTACGGCTACGCATCATATACATTACTGGGGCTTCATACGACCGGTCGTCGGCTACCCAGGATAGCCGGACAACTGTAAAATATCACTATATCAGATCATAAAACATGTCATCAGGATATGCCAAATGAGTTTTAGACAAACTGCAGTAGTTTCAGTGCTAGAGCTTAAAAATATCTTACTAGGAATTGGCGATCAGTAGCCTAGTATAATAAGTATTTCTTGAAGGGAGATCCGCAAGTAACATAAAAAACTGTTTACCAACACTTCTAGAGCTAGACATATATAGAGGGGAAAATCCAGTTCAGTGACAACGGCTTATCCTCTCATAAATTACCTCCTTAAACGGTGTTAAAAATTATAGGAATTATCTTGGGGTTCGGTTACCGGACCTAAATTTAATACGACTGCGAATCCAGACTGATACTGAATATACACACTTTTAGAAACTACTGCTGTCTGCAGTAATAAGTATTTCATGATCATGCGATGTCATTCCCAACAAGAGGACCATGATGGTCCTGAATCGCTCACCTGTCCCCAAGTGACCCAGTTTTGAACTGAGTATGACGTCGTTTTTTCTATTATTTGAACAGTGACCTAGTTTTTGAGCTCATTTGACCCAATTTTAACTTTGACCTAGATATCATCAAGATAAAAATTCTGACCAATTTTCATGAAAATCCATTGAAAAATATGGAATCTAGAGAGGTCACAAGGTTTTTCTATTATTTGACCTAATGATCTAGTTTTTAAAAACACGTGACCCAGTTTTAAACTTGGCCTAGATATCATCAAGGTGAACATTTTCACCAATTTTTATGAAAATCTCATGAAAAATATGGCCTATAGAGAGGTCACAAGGTTTTTCTATTATTTAACCTAATGACCTAGTTTTTGACCGCACGTGACCCAGTTTCAAACTTGATCTAGATATTCTCAAGGTAAACACTCAGACCAATTTTCATACAGATCCCATGAAAAATATGGCCTCTAGAGAGGTCACAAGGTTTTTTTTATATATTTTGAACTACTGACCAAATTTTTGAAGGCACGTAAACCAGTTTCGAACATGACCTAGATATCATCAAGTTGAACATTCTGACCAATTTTCATGAAGATCAATTTGAAAGTATGGCCTCTAGAGAAGTCACAAGGTTTTTCTATTTTTAGACTTACTGACCTAGTTTTTGATCATATTTGACCCAGCTTCAAACTTTATCTAGATATCATCAAGATGGACATTCAGATTAATTTTCATACATATCCCTTGAAAAATATGGCCTCTAGAGAGGTCACAAGGTTTTTTATTTATTTGACCTATTGACCTAGTTTTTGACGGCACGTGACCCAGTTTCAAACTTGACCTGGATATCATCAAGATGAACATTCTGACTAACTTTCATGAAGATCCACTGAAAAGTATTGCCTCTAGAGAGGTCACAAGGTTTTTCTATTTTTAGACCTACTGACCTAGTTTTGGACCGCACGTAACCCAGTTTCGAACTTGACCTAGATATCATTAAAATGAACATTCAGACCAATTTTCATAAAGATCCCATGAAAAATGTGACCTCTAGAATGGTCACAAGCAAAAGTTTACGCACGGACGGACGGACGGACTCTGCGTGATCACAAAAGCTCACCTTGTCACTTTGTGACAGGTGAGCTAATAACACGCAGGTTACTCTGAAAAAGTTGAGAGTGCTGCCATTTGTTTATATGGATACAGCAGACGACCATACTACTGGTCCAGAGTGAATGCAGTCATTTTTTGCAGTTCTAAACTAAATTTTGATTGGTCTATTCACTCGAATTTTAAATTTAGAATCCGGTCAACAAAAATACACGTTGAGCGTGTAAATTTACGCGCTTATCGTGTAATTTATACGATAAGCGTGTAAAAAAATCCATATAAATTTACACGCCCACCGTGTATTATAGTACCGTTCGAGCGATTTCAGACTTTTGACCTAAACGGTACGTCATATTCTCAGTGTAGTAGAAACAGTAATAAAACTGCTCAGTAAGTCAGAAGAAGGTCTTTTAATTAAATCCTATTATTGCCGTTTTAGCGGTTATTATAGATTATTTGCAGGATAAATATTCAGCCTTACTGGTAAAAGGTCGTTTTGACACAAATACCGCTAACTTATTTCGAGCACTAACTATTCAGACAGGTTACGCGCACTTAGTGTTACATTGTGATTCAATGCCTCTTACAAAACCGCCTAGCACTCTGATATCTTCCTCGTGAATACTGAGTACATGTATTACCGCTGTACCTTGCATGAATACTGGAAAGTTTTGCTGCAACCCGTACGCTGTCAATATTTCTCAGAAAACCCCGTATTGCCCTTAATTAGTGACACTAAGTGCGCGTTACCTGTGTGGAATAGACAAATGGAAAGCAGACCATTTATCCCGAATAAAGTGTACGTACGAATGGAAACTTCACACCCACCTATTCAATATTTAGAAGTGAGGGATCCACACGACATAGATCGATTCGCGTCAATAATGGCAACGCAACTGCCACTGTACAATTTAATGTTTTGAGACCCCCTGACACTCAGCGTGGATGCCTTAGCACAAACCGATTTAGGGTTGATGAACAAAAACGTAAGCTCTCCTTTTTACACTGGTAACAAAAGTTTTGGACATAGTATGTGCATGGCGAGCAATAGCAACACTGATAGCTCCAAACGTGGAAGGCAAACCTTGGTATTTAAAACTTCTGTCTATGTTGATAGAAAAACCTTTACAAATCCATTTTTAAGCAGTAGGACCCAAAGCAGAGCCAATCAAAAACAGGTACTGGCAAATATATGCTTGGAGAATTTGTGGTGAACTAGGTTACGATGCATGAGTTGGTCAACCAGAGCCACGCACCATGCAACTCGTTGTTTAGAAGTATTTACTATGCGAACATATAATTTATATGCAAACCGTTTGGTTGAATTTTATGAAAAACAGAAGTATTGATTTCACTAAAAATGAAAAAAGTTGAACATTTGGCAGGTTTTTGTATGTGAAATAGCTGATGCCTCGGAAAGACCTGAATCTATGCTTAATACAGTTAGTGCAGCAATATCATTCCTTTTCCATTCAACTGATAAGTGTTCACCAACTCAAAACCCGGATATTAAACGCTTATTGGTTGCACTTACTAAAACGGGTACTTAGCGTCCTATGTTCAGACAGAAACCTATGCCAGTCGAAAAGTGTTAAATTAGGGGACAATGGCACTTAACCATAGCTGATTTGCGAATGAAATGTGTGACATTATTAGCAATAGTGTTGATGCCACGGATTTATCTCCAAAAGCAAACGTATTTAACCAAAGTGATTTAACGCTTCGGCGAGTTGCACTATCAACCATTGATTTAGATTTCAATGGGGATGATTCTTTGATAATTAATTTTTGGGGTATTAAAAATTACATGAAAAGACAGGGCTTCACAATAGAGATACCTCACAATACCGATCCTATAATGGACCCTGTACAGTGCTTGAAAAATACACTGATCGGACAAATTCTTTTCGAGATCCGCACCAAAGACCGCTATTCATTTCATAACGTTCACCATATACAGCTATTACCAGTGACACAGTTGGTAATATTCTAGAAAGTGTAATCAAGCGTGCAGGATAAGAAGGTTATTCTGCGAATTCTTTTAGACCCAAATGGCACAATGGCAGTGTCCCAACAAATTTTGCCTGAAACTGTTATGAAAATCGGTCGTTGGAAGACCAAATAGGTCTTCTTAAATCACTATCATGTGTATGGGAGAATTTCAGAATCATACACCAAAAACTTTAAGTTGTGGAGAGTAACGGATATTAATCGTACACGGGAAATGTTATAAGACAAATAGTCATTGAGATATATGTGTATACAGTTACATTTATGAAATTGCAAATAAAAGCATGTACTTACAGTTGATTTTAACAAGTTTAGTTGTTGGATTTATCATTAATTTGTTTATATTATTCATACAATATTTAGTGAAGTTCTCTAAATTAAGCACACAGTATTTACATTACAAAGAATAAGGTGAGGTTTAACGGATATTTGCAATAAATAGTAGTTAAACGAACGTCTTTCGTTGACGCGCACTTAACGGAAGTGTGCATGAATATATTTCATCTTGTCCATGTGCAAGTTTTATTAACCCAGTGAATATTCTATGGATATACCTTAGGATATGCAGAAGAGATTAGATGGTAACAGCTGTAGATTAGAAGACCCACTATGCATGGACAAGACAAACACAAAGTATTTACATTACAAAGATTATGGTGAGGTTCTTCTTGAAAGGCTATGACTGAGAGGGTGTAACCTTTGCAGCAATGAAAAATCCAAATATTATGTTGGTGGGTGGGATTTTACTCACGCATAATGTGATTCGGGTGGTCTTCGAATCTTCGAAAGGTAGCCCCCCCCTATACACACACACCCTGAGTGGCAGCTGTGACAGAGTTGGAAAGGTCTACACCAGGTGCGATAGTCCCCCGCACACCAGGCATTACGGCCGAGATGGTGTTCGGGTGGTCTTCACCAGGGACAATAGCCCCCTCCTCCCCATCACACCATACAACAGCCTTTTATGACAGGCCGCCTTGGTACTTATGGCGGCTCGTTGTATAAGTCAGCTCAGTGAGCTCTTGTTCGGTGAGACTGGAGAGTACCTAGCCAGTATTCAATCAAGGCGACCGAGTATTAGTTATAAAAATTCAGGAATGAACTTCAGGACAGATCTGTGCAACATATTCTCCCAGAAATATATCAGGAATATTCTATGTTATCTCATTTAATTCATTCTACTTGAAGACGCTATGATCATGGGACTGACGGGTAGAAAAATTCTTCCTTGTAAAAGTGAAAGTTTGGTTGAGAAAATACAAGTACTAGAGAGATAGAACCAGGAATATAAATGCCAGAGGGTTGATTTCCATGATAAGGTGGATCTTTTCAGGTTCAGCCCAGCTAATCTCCTGTTTAGAGAGAAATACATTAGCATTGGAGCAATGCAAGAAGTCACTCGGAAATAAGTTGACATGATGGAACCATTATTCAGGCGACATTGTTAAGATTGCTTTTTGAGAAATTTGAAATGAAGATGAAGTTATAGGAGCCCTAAAATCAAAAGTTAACCTATTTTAAAGAATTATGACAAGGGTGAGTGAGATAAGGGAGGAAGCCCTCTTACATCCCTCCAAGTCAAAGAATTTCCCGGAAGAAGATACCACAACGGAAAAGGGGGAACATATTTCACCTCTTATGTTCCAAATTGGTGATATGTCCAACAACCTAGAAACATGAATGAACTAGTTTCGGCACATAGTTCAACAGGGACCCAACAACGCTGAATGCAAGTACTCAACAAACGGACACCAACAGGGCCCATTACAGCATCCAGCACATACTGTGCGAATTTATCAAGTAATTTGCCTGTACCTTATAAAGAAGGCTTTTGGAAGGATGGGTTTTGTAGTTTTAGGTCTAAGAAGGTGCTTAGCAAGGACTCCGAGTCTGATAATCAAAAATAAATTAATTATTTAGACATTTTGTTCGCATTCTATGCAAGGCAGAATTTGTTCATAATGTTGTGCAGCTGAAAATCAATATAAGTCTTCTGTAAAATAAATACTAATAATAATCTGAATAAAAAAGTATACGATGAAGATTCAATGCAGAAATTTAATAACTTTTGTAAAAGACCAAATCAACGAAAAAAAGTGTAAAATATCTAATTATGTATAAGTTGCAATTCTTTCAATTCTTATTTTTTATGACAGATGTTAACACTTTATTGCTGTCTCAACGTTGACACATTTATGCACTTTGATATTTGATAGTCCAGAATGTGCTTAAAGGCTTCTAAAAGTATTTATGATAAGATCTTTGTGATCGTCTGGCTAATTTAGATGTTAACACTTCCTAACTGATAATGTGTTGATTGCTGTCAAAACTTATTAATATTTTAAATACTTGCAATTTTATTACCATGTACGCTTTCTTGAATTTGATTGGTTTATACTGTTAATTATCGTCACAATAAGGGTCATTTTAATTGGTCAGTTATTATATGGTGAGAAAAAATATATTTTTAAGACAGCAGATTTTTGAGGAGAATAGATTTGGATTTCCAAGTAGAAACATCGTGGTTTTCCACTAGAACGCTAGAATTGTTAATACTTAAATCTTTTTTCTAATTGTTATATTCTACGGATAACCGTGTGAAAATTGTTATTTGTTGACTGTGTGGTTTTCCACTGAAGAAAAATAAAGAAGATAATCTGGAACTGTGTTTTATCATTTGGACATAACAAGTAGTGCCATAATACCTTTAACATACATCAAATTTACGGCATTACAATAACTTGGAAGTTTAGAATATTTTTTTTTTCAGAGTAGAGAACCAGAGATAGAATTTAGTCTCTTCTTTTCTTTCTTGAAAATATGTTTTGGTCTTCAAGAACTACAAAATATGATTAAAAAATAAGTTCCGTATTTAATAACTTCCTTTAATAAGTACACACGAAATAGTTAAATGCAAGTCTCTTTTTTTGTAGAAAATGTACTATGATTATGAAACTATCAGTGAAATTACACAAACAGTGTATTGTCAAATAATTCTTTAAAAGTACTAAAATCACACATCAAAGGTAAAGTAAAGAAACATGTTAAAATGAAATTTGGTTTTAACATGATAAAAAATAAGTTCCGTATTGAATAACTTCCTGTTTAATAAGTACACATGAAATAGTTAAATGCAAGTCCATTTTTGTAGAAAATATACAATGAAACTATCAGTGAAATTACACAAACAGTGTATTGTCAAATAATCCTTAAGTACTAAAATCACACATCAAAGGTAAAGTTAAGTAATAGATATCTACTTACTTTTAGTGATGCAAAATAGCGTATAAACAACTAAGGAATATAACTGAGACTATTTTAAGGTTGTTCGTAATCTCTGAACCGTACTCAAACCGTACATCCAACACGGAAGTAGTCTATTTTGCAGTATTGTATTTAACCACGATATTATAATTATTTGAATTAGATAAATATATGACTTTATGTATTAAGCTAATGTTCATTCATATAATTTATGTCTCACAAATTTTTGGGGAAAAAGAAAAGCTAACAAACATCTAGGACTTACACACGAGCGAATGAAGGCAGGAACTTGACGATACAAACAAAATCACCTCTTTCCCTTGCCATATTTGTCTTTTCAACATTCGAACATACTTAAGACAGAAATTTAGTAAAAATATATTTTTTTCCGGTGTAACATTCCAGTTTTTCCCCAGTCAGTTTTTCCCCGGGAAAAAAAGTCAACTGGTTGGTTCCCCCTCTCGGTTGTTTCCTCCCCCCCCCCCTAGTTTTTGTGCATTGACCGGTTGGTTTTTTCTCCCCCCTGGTTGGTTTCCCACACCCCTCCCTAATTTTTGTACATAAACAAGGGAGAAAAAAACTGGCTGGGTTTTTTCTCCCTCCTAGTGTTTTTCCCCGGGCCCCTAGTTTTTGCACATAAACAAGGGGAAAAAAAACAACCGATTGGTATTTTCTCGCCCCTGGTTGGTTCCCCCTTAGTTTTTGTAAATAAAAAAGGGAGAAAAAAAAAACAACCAGTTGGTTTTTTATACCCCCTTGTCCCCCCCCCCCCCCCACTAGTTTTTGTACACAAACAAGGGAGAAAAAACAACCGGTTGGTTTTTTCCTCCCCCTAGTTTGTTTTACCCTAGTTTTTGTGCATAAACAAGGGAAAAAACACAACAAGCTTTTTTTCTCCCAGCCCCCACCCCCCCCCCATAACTGGTTGTTTCTTCCCTTGTTTATGAAAAAAAAAGGGGTAAAAATCTGGGTGGTTGGTTCTTTCCCCCCCCCCCCCCTCCCCCTAGTATGTATGTGGATACATGTGTGAATAATAGGCAGTGATGGGGATGCAAATGACTGGTTGGCTCTTTCTCCCCTAGCATGTATGTGTGAATAATAGACAGTGAAAGGAGAAGAAACGAACTTGTTGGTTCTTTCCCCATAGTATCTACATGATTGTTTGATTAATGTACAGTAATGCGGGAAACAGTGACTATTTGGTTCTTTCCCTCAAGTGGGTATGTATCTACATGTGTGAATAATAGGCGATGAAGGGGGAAAAACTGATTGGTTGGTTCTTTCCCACATAGCATGTACAAGTGTATGTGTCTCCATGTGTGAATAATAGGCAGTGAAGTGAGAAGAATCTGACTGGTTGGTTCTTTCCCCCCTAGTATGTATGTGTCTACATGTGTGAATAATAGGCACTGATGGGGGATGAAACTGACTGGTTAGTTCTTTCCCCCCTAGCATGTATGTGTGAATAAAAGACGGTGAAAGGGGAAGAAACTGACTTGTTGGTTCTTTCCCCCTAGTATGTACGTGCCTGCATGTGTGAATGATAAGCAATGAGGGGGAAGAAACTGACTGGTTAGTTCTTTACCCCCTAGTGCATATATCTGTACATGTGTGAAAAATAGGTGGTACAGGGGGAAGAAAATGACTTCTTGGTTCTCTCCCGCTTAGAATGTATGTATTTACATGTGTGATTAATGTACAGTAAAGGGGGAAGAAACTGACAAGTTGGTTTTTACCCCTAGTGTG
Source organism: Mercenaria mercenaria (assembly GCF_021730395.1). Taxonomy (NCBI): domain Eukaryota; kingdom Metazoa; phylum Mollusca; class Bivalvia; order Venerida; family Veneridae; genus Mercenaria; species Mercenaria mercenaria. The sequence goes on from NC_069374.1 coordinate 3,822,168, forward strand.
TATGTATCTACATATGTGGATAATAGGCGGTTAAGGGTTGGAGGGGGGTGGGGGGGGGAAGAAATTGACTGGATGGTTCTTCTCCCCTAGTATGTACAAGTGTATGTGTCTACATGTGTGAATAATAGACAGTGAAGGGAGAAGAAACTGACTTGTTGGTTCTTTCCCCCTAGTGTATTCTTCTTTCTCCCTTGTTTATGCAAAAATCACCTTTACCGTGTGTTATTAATACATGCAGATATACACATACCAGGGGGGAAAGAACCAACTAGTCAGTCTCTTCCCCCTTCACTGTGTATTACTGAGACATCCAGATACATAAGGGTGGGGGTGGGGGTGGGGGGGGGGGCAGCACCAACTAGTCAGTTTCTTCCCTTTTCACCGTATATTATTCAGACATGCATTCCCCCTTTACAGTGTATTATTCAGACATGCAGATACATACATACAAGGGGGAAAAACCAAGTAGTCAATTACTTCCCCCTTAACAGTGTTTTATTCACACATGCAGATATACACATACTAGGAGGGAAAGAACCAGTTAGTCAGTTTCTTCCCCATTCACTGTGTATTACTCAGACATGCAGATACATAAAAGGGGGAAATACCAACTAGACAGTTTCTTCCCACTTCACCGTGTATTATTCAGACATGCAGATATATACATACAAGGGGGGATGGGGGAGGGGTGGGGGTTGACCAACTAGTCAGTTTCTTACCCCTTCACAGTGTATTATTCAGACATGCAAATGTACATATACCAGGGGGGAAGAACCAACTAGTCAGTTTCTACCCCCTTAACAGTGTATTATTCAGACATGCAGATACATAAAAAGGGGAAAAGAACCAACTAGTCAGTTTCTTCACCCTTCACTGTGTATTATTCAGACATGCAGATATACACATACCAGGGGAGAAAGAACCAACTAGTCAGTTTCTTCCCCTTTACTGTGTATTGTTCAGACATGCAGATCTACATATACCAGAGGAGAAAGAACCATCTAGTCACTTTCCTCTGCCTTCACCGTGTATTCTTCCGACATGCAGATACATAAAATGGGGAAAGAACCAAATAGTCAGTTTCTTCCCCCTTCACCGTGTATTATTCCGACATGCAGATACATACATACAAGGGGAGAAACTAAGTAGTCATTTTCTTCCCCCTTCATCATGTATTATTCAGACATGCAGATATACACACACCAGTGGGGAAGGAACCAACTGGTCAATTTCTTTCCCATTCACCGTGTATTATTCATACATGCGGATACATACATACAAGAGTGGGGGGGGGGACCAACTAGTCAGTTTCTTCCCCCTTCACCATGTATTATTCAGACACGCGAATAAATACATAAAAGGGGGGAAACCTAACTAGTCAATTTATTTCCCCTTCCCCGTGTATTAATCAGACATGCAGATACAAATATACCAGGGGAAAAGAACCAACTAGTCAGTTTCTTCCCCCTTCACCATGTATTATTCAGACATGCAGATACACATACCCGGGGGTGGGGGCGGGGGGGGGGGTGGTGTGGAGAACCAACTAGTCAGTTTCTTCCCTATCACTGTGTATTATTTAGACATGCAGATCTACACATACCAGGGGGGAAAGAACCAACTAGTCACTTTCCTCCGCCTTCACCGTGTATAATTCCGACATGCAGATACATAAAAAGGTAAAAGAACCAAATAGTCAGTTTCTTCCCCCTTCATCGTGTATTATTCAGACATGCAGATACATACATACATACAATGGGGGAAAACCAACTAGTCAATTTCTTCCCCCTTCATCATGTATTATTCAGACATGCAGATATACACATACTTGGGGGAATCAAATGGTCAATTTCTTTCAGACATGCGGATACATACTTACAAGGGGTGGGGGGGGGGGTGGGACCAGCTAGTCAATTTGTCCCCCCTTCACCGTGTATTATTCGGACACGCGGATAAATACATACAAGGGGGGAAAAACAAACTAGTCAATTTCTTCCCCCTTCCCCGTGTATTGTTCAGATAAGCAGATACATATATACCAGGGGGAAAGAACCAACTAGTCAGTTTCTTCCCCCTTTACAGTGTATTATTAAGACATGCAGATATAAATATATCAGGGGGAAAGAACCAATCAGTCAATTTCTTTCCCCTTCATCGTGTATTATTCAGACATGCAGATATATACATACAAGGTGGGAAAGAACCAACTAGTGAGTTTCCTCCACCTGTGTATTATTCAGACATGCAGATTACATACATACAATGGGGGAAAGAACCAACTAGTCAGTTTCTTCCCCCTTCACTGTGTATTATTCAGACATGCAAATGACACATACCAAAGGGGTAAGAACCAACTAGTCAGTTTCTTCCGCCCTCACCGTGTATTACTATGACATGCAGATATACACATACCAGTGGGGGGGGGGGGGGGGGGAAAGAACCTACTAGTTAGTTTCTTCCCTCTGTACCGTGTTTTTTCAGACATGCAGATATACACATGAAAGTGGGGAAAACAACTAATCAGTTTCTTCCCCCTTCAGTGTATTAAACCAACCACGGGGGAGAAAAAATAACTGTTTCTTTTCTCCATTGTTACTACAAAAAAATCTAGGTAGTGGGGTGGGGGGGAAAGCAACTACGTGGGAGAAAAACAACTGGTTGTTTCTTCTTCTTTGTTTATGCACAAAAGCTGGGTGTGGGTGGGGGACGAAGAAACAACAAGGGGGAGAAAAAAACAACCAGTTAGTTTTCCCCCACATGTTAATGCACAAAAACTTAATTTTTAGTAGGGAAAAAAGCAACCAGTGGGGCGGGGGAGAAAAAAAAACAACTGGTTGTTTCTTTTCTTTTTTCTCCCTTAATTATGCACAAAAACTGGTGGGGGGGGGGGGGGGGGAGACAACCAGGAGGGTAGAAAAATCAACAGGTTTTTTTTTCTCCCTTGTTTATGTACAAAAATTTAGTTATTAGGGGTAAAAAGCAACCAGGGAGAGAATAAAAAGCAACTGAAGAAACACTTGACTACCACCTAAATATAAACTGGAACTGATTAAACGTCATGTTTTAAGGTAAAAAAGTTTTATTTTTTAATTCCATCAGCCTATCAGCCTATCACGGCCTATCATGTGCATAAGCTTACACACATCTTTGACAAGACAAACGGTAAAAACATATAATTACGTACAGTTAAGTTTGAAAAAGGACAAATAATTTTTACGACCTTTTTCAATTTACAATAATGATTTAAAATAATATTACAATGGATCTGTTAATTACATCACACTTCATAAAAACAGATATAATAGATACGTAAAATATAACATTCAAAAGGTAGTACATTTGAAAAGTCATCAAATAAATGTTATGAAGATAAAAATAATTTCAAAATCTCATATCGTAACAGACTACTTTTGACCTTACTCTTAATGTTTTTATTGCCTTGGAGATTCTTTTTTCAACTTTTTTACAAGAAGTTGCAAAACTGCACTTTTTATGCTTTAAGCATGATCAGAGATATTAGAAATCAACATTCTGCTGTTCTAAAGTCATTGTTTGTATTCATTTTTGACACAAAAATAAATTTCGAAAAGTCCAACTTTATAATAAAAACAAATACCGACCTACCTAACCTATGTTTTTCAGCACATTACTGTAAACTAACAACTTTTTACGCCCAAGATTGAATCGACATAATGTGAAAAGTTGCAGTCCATGTTAGAACCTCGTGTAGTCGGTGATTATAAATAGATAGGCCTCTAGTTTCACAGCTCTAAGTAAAATTCTAAGGTCCAAAGTCAAAACCACAAATCCAATTACCAATATTATTAACTGCAATATATAAAAAAAGATTAGAAACGTTTCACTATCTGCATGCATAGTGAAATGGATGAAAGTCTGCTGGAAAACAAGTATGGCATACAGTTTTCATTCAAAGAAAAAACAAGCAAATTTAATTTAAACTGCTTGGAAAAGTCGCCAATTATAAAATTACATGTCCGTTTCTTGACGTGCTATACCGGATCACAAATTAAATAAAAAGATAATCTGTCAGTTGTAACAATCAGTGAAAATCGGAAATTATTTAAAGTTATGCATACATTTGAAAATTATATTAAAAAACAGAAGGATTATCTTTATAACCCAAATACAAGTAGATCTCTTTACAAGGTTAAAAAGTAAAAGCGTTGTTGTGGTTTGCTGCTACACGAGACATTTTTCACAAGTCATACATGTTTCCTTATCGTTTTGCATTCGATGGTAAAGTATTTCACACGTAGACAAGCTTTGTTTATTAGCTGAGCTTTGGGAAGTTCTGTCCTTGATCTTGATTTACAAGTGGCCGTGGTGTGTACACAAGACAAAGTCTAACTCGAAAAATCCGAAGATTCGTCATAATAAACTGCCTATCCTGGAGCAGATAGCGTTAAACCTATTAACCCAGTTCTTAATGTTAGCATTTTATATTTGTTTTTGCCTTTGGTACAATATTTCACAAGTAACCATGTTTTGTCCGTTAGATGAGTTTTGAGGGAATTCTCCACTTTGTCCCAACTGACCAGTGACTATGTTGTGTACGCTAGAGGAAGCCTGTTCCCCATTATTATCAATCTTTCCAGGATCATCTATCCCTACATCAGTAAGCTCATCAGAAATACTCTCACGGGATTCTCCAACACACTGTGCTTGATCCATGGTCTGTGCTGAAGCAGCTGGTTCTAAACATGTAAGTCCACCAGACGAAATCTGACAGGATTCTCCAACATGCATGGTCTGTGCTCGATAGTCGGTTTGTTCGAAAACAGTTGGCTCTAAAGGGAAGAACTCACCGTACGAAGTCTCAAAATATTATTGTCCTGTGGTCTTGGGATCTTTGAGAGCAAGCTCGACAAGATGTTCTGGAATACCCTGAAAAAAGAAACCGATTCACGATATACATTCTGATGAATTATTTAGATATTTGATGAAATGTAATACTTACTTTTATTTTGCATATGTTCACGACATAGTCGCATATTGCGATTATGATTTGTGCAATCTTATTTTTTATCAGATATAAAGTTTGGAAAAGAGCTTCGTTGCTGTTAGTATTGCCACTTAGTTGCACTTATTTAGACAATAAAATTGAAGAATGGCAGTACAAAATTGATTCTTTTGTTGTAGCATTTTCAAAATAGGAATGACGAATTGTACTCAGCTTGAGTTTAGATTTAAGTTGTGGGAAAGAACTTCGTTGTTGTTGTTATAGTTAATTGTTGAGTTTACTTAATTGAAAAGTGGCAGTGCTGAAAAAATTCTTATTCTTGTTATAGCTACTAACACTTAAAATACGAACGATTTGTCATCGCCTGAGTCTTAGCGAGGCAAAGGCCCCTTACCAAGCAAATCTACTTCCGGTCGATCGGATATCGACCATCCTGACATAGATCATCCACCAGAGTGCCGGGATAGTGGTTTTAACAATTAGCACGTGCCGGGGACAGTGCGTAGGTGTAATGAGCACGTGCCTGGAACGGTTGACCCAGTTTTACATACAATCGGAAGTAATTCAATCTCATCTGAACTCCGGAATGAAGGTAGTCGCGACGACGAAGTTATTTATTTATGTTCAAAATGTATAAACCTGCCAAGCACATCAAATTTTGTTATGTGTGAGCATTACAATTCTAGTGCACATTTTGATACAGATTCGGAAAATGTTTCTTGTACGGATACAACTCCGTCGTTTTATGATACTGATGTTCAGAAAAATACTAAAACATGTAACTCTGAATACAGCTCTGAAAACCCCACGAGTATAAACAATTTAAAAATTGGTAGTTTGAACGTTTGTGGACTAAAGAACAGGTGTAATTATCCAGAATTCTTAGATTTAATTAAAAGCTACGACATTTTTTGTATAGAAGAAACAAAACTTGATATATATGATGTTATAAATGTACCTGGATATAAATTTTACTCAAAACCTAGTCCGAAAAGTATTTTAAGAAATCTGGAGGACTTGGTATTTTTGTTAAAAACACAGTTTCAGAAAATGTTGAAATACTGGAATCAAATAGTGAATATGTTTTATGGTTGAAAATTAAATGCACCATTCTCGACAGAGAAGATAACCTGCTTCTTGGAGCCGTTTACGTTCCTCCGATGCAATCTCGTTTTGATACAGAAGATGAGTTTTTTATTTTTGAAAATGATGTATCTGATAAATGTAGTTTGTATAAATATTGTATTTTGATAGGCGATGTCAATGCCCATACATCGTCTCTCCCTGATTATGTCAGTTTCGATAATTTTTTAACAGAACATTTTGACCTAGATGAAAATTTTGTAAGTGATTTCAATACTGCTGACTGGTTAGAGGAAAATAATTTGCAGTTAAAATGAAACTCATCTGATAGTAAGATTAATGCTATTGGTTTAAAACTTTTAGAACTTTGTAAATGTAATAACCTTTTAATTGCAAAGGGTAGAATTGGCGAAGACCGGTCAATCGGCAAATGTACTTTTCGGGAAACTTCTGTTATAGACTACGTGTTATTTTCTTGTCACAGTTTTAATTTTATCTCAGATTTTCAAATTATTGATGTAGATCACTTATTCTCCGATGGTCACTCCGCCCTGACCTTAACCTTGAGTATCCCGGTTTCGGCGAACCGTGAAGTCACGCAAAGATCTGTCATTAGGAACGGTCCTCTCCTTAAACCCCCAAAATGGGAAAACGACAAAAATGATGCTTTTATTGCAAATTTGAATCAAGACGAAATACACGAAATAAATGTAAAATTACGGGATCTTACTATTAACCCTACGAAAAATGAAATAAATGAATATAAGAAGAAAGGGCCCCCCCCCCCCTCGGGATCCAGTAAATTATAGGCCAATAACTTTACTAAGTTGTTTAGGTAAACTCTTTACTGCTATACTTAATGAACGAATTAATAACTTTTTGTTAAGAAATAAAATCCTCGACGAAAATCAGGCAGGCTTTAGGTCAAAATATTCAACAGCTGATCATGTTTTTACATTAAAATTTTTAATTGATAAAGTTAAAGCACAAAAGAAAAGGTTGTTCTGCTCTTATATTGATTTTTCAGTTGCCTTTGATAACATATGGCGGGTAGGTCTCTGGGGAAAACAACTTAAGACTGGCATTAATGGTAAACTTTTTCAGATCATCTATAATATGTACCAAGATATTAAGTCATGTGTATCTATCAATAACAACATTTCTCCATTTTTCAAAAGCTTCTGCGGGGTCAGACAAGGGGAAAATCTTTCCCCTATCTTATTTTCTATCTATCTTAATGATCTGGAAGACTATTTAGCTTCAAAAAACCAGGGTATTGATATTGAGAAAATTGATGACAATATAATATCTTATTTAAAATTGTTTGTGTTGTTATACGCAGATGACACTGTAATAATTAGTGAAAATCAAGATACATTTCAAAGTCTACTTAATGATTTTAACGATTACTGTGACCAGTGGAAAATGACCATAAACATGAATAAAACAAAAATAATTGTTTTCGGAACTAATAAACCAGACAAATATAAATTCTTTATCAACGGTAAACATGTAGAAACGGTTAAAGAGTATAAATACCTGGGTACTTTGTTTTCGTCATCTGGCAGTTTTCTAAATGCTCGAAAATTGATTGCAAGCCAGGCAAATAAAGCCATGCACATCCTTTACACTAGAATTTATAACTTGGATTTGCCACTAGACATTCAGTTGAAGCTTTTTGACCAAACAATTTTACCAATCCTTACATATAACTGCGAAATTTGGGGTTTTGAAAATCTGGATTTGATCGAAAAAATTCATAATGATTTTCTTAGGAAAATTACAAAAAGTAAAAAGAGCACGCCACTCTATATGTTGTACAGGGAGTTGGGTCGGTATCCACTCGAGATTATTGTCAAAACAAGAATGATTGGCTTCTGGTGCAAACTATTGACAGGTAGTTCCGATAAAATTTCTCGAATATGTTATGAAAATATGCAAAATTCTACTATTAACTACAAATGGTTAAATTGTATCAAAAATATTTTAAATCAAACTGGTAAAACGTATATTTGGACGCACCAAGGAACAATAAATTTGACTCATACGGAAAAAAGTGTTAAAAGAACACTTATTGACCAGTTTATTCAGAAATGGCACGGGCAACTTGCAAATTCTTCAAAAGGTATTAACTATAGACTATTTAAAAGTGAAATTAAATTTGAACCATATTTAAGTATACTGCCAGACAACCTCCGTTACTCGATTTTTCATTTTAGGACGGAAATCATAGGTTCCCTGTAGAAACGGGACGGTGGCGTAACTCAAACCTCCCATATGAAGCCCGTAAATGTAATTTGTGCAGTCTGAATGAAGTTGGCGATGAGTTTCACTACCTCTTTGTATGCCCATTTTTTTGCATCCAAAGAAAACATTTTATACCAATTTATTACTATAAGAGGCCGAATACTTTGAAATTTAAGGACTTGCTTTCAACAGGACACTTACATCTCCTTAGAAATATAGCACTATTTGTACGTTGTATTATGCAACATTTTAAAATGCAAGTTAGATAGAATACAAAAATGGAAGTGTATTTATTTTTAACTCACCCGAACATGTGTATGTAATCCAAATTAAGAATATCGTCTTCAAAGAATTAGCATTTTTCACTTCATAAATCATTCACATGAAATAAAGTCCCTTTTTTTTGTTTCGCTATAATTTTACTATATTGTTTTGAAATTATGTTCACAGAAACACTTGACACACTTTTTGTTCTATTTTAATCACTATCGAGAATGTCATTCATAAAACCCGCAGTAGGCGAGATTTTCGTGCAAAATTACTATCGTAGTACGGTTATAGATTTTTTTCCCACGATAACTGACCGTATTTTGGCATGGTTCATTAAATCCTGTCTGCGCATGTGTATTCAATATTGCTGTGTATACCTGTATTTTAGTGAGACTGACACTTATTTTTCTTTTACCTTTCTCTTAACTTAACTTTTTTGACATCTGTAATTATCTGTAATTTTAAGGCGATTAGGCGGTATTTATTTGCAAGATAATTCCATCTATCTGTAAACATTAACAATATGCTTTGTTGATGACAAAATAACTGTCCCCATGTTCATTACAGAAAATTATCTTATTGTATTATTGCTAACAAAAACCCACACTTTATTTACTTTATTCAGTCATACTGTTACATTATGTGACCTGACTTAAATAAAAGTAATTGTTGTTGTTGTTGTTGTTGTCAATATTTGAGCATATAAAAAGATGTGTTAAGTTAAAATCATGAATTATTACATTATTTATTTCGAAGTTATGGAACATGTTTTTAAGCTATGAAACACTTGACTACCACCTAAATATAAACTGGAACTGATTAAACGTCATTTTTTAGGTAAGAAATTTTTATTTTATTTATTAATTCCATCAGCCTATCAGCCTATCATGGCCTATCATGTGCACAAGCTTACACACATCTTTGACAAACAGTGAAAACACATATACGTACAGTTAAGTTTGGAGAAGGTTTGACAAATAATTTTTACGACCTTTTTCAATTTACATTAATGATTTAAAATAATATTACAATGATTCTGTTAATTACATCAAACTTCATAAAATACAGATATAATAGATACGTGAAATACAACATACAAAAGGTAGTACATTTGAAAAGTCATCCAATAAAAGTTCTGAAGACAAAAACAATTTCAAAATCTTATATCATAGCTATATATTCGACTGTTTACACAGGTACGGCATGGGAATAAGGTGAATAAGAAATATTAACAATTTAGATTTTTAAAAAATAAATAAAATCTACTTAAGAACATACTCTCTTTCAAAGAAGTATTGACATACAAATCTTTATATAAAATTGTAAAATGATTCCAATATAAACATTATTTACGATGTTGACCTCGGCGATATATGACCATTTTGTGTCGATTCGCCGTAAAACCCAACTCGCTCACTCACTATTGCGATGTTGACGGTGGTAAAATTTCGTTAATTCCCATGAACACACACGTAATAAAAATAAATGTTTGAAAACTGAAATTTTAGTTCAGCCATGTGCACCAGATTTAATGTTTTGCCTCCTTAAAATATATTTTGACCTCACACTGGAGCCACAACATTTATGATTTATATAAAATTACTGTTCAGCCAGTTTTACTTATTCTACATAACATGCATTTTTAACGACGATTTGAAGTGCAATTACCTGATAAGACTTCCATGCGGTGAAAATAAATTGCAATGAAATTAGTGAAACAAAAAATCAACAATAAACTAAGAAGTGTTTCGGTTAATGACAGTGGCTTTGGGTCCGGTAATATGACGTCTATATCCTCTAGGCTCTCTTGATGTCCCGTAATCAGTATAAATCATTATCAAATACGCATTTACATTTTGTTTTGTAAATTAGCCTTCGTTTGTTTCGTTATTTCAAAAGTATTGTATGTAGTAGGGAACAGAAGCACTTATGATCCTTTAATCTCGAGGAAACCACAAATTCAGTGAATAGAATTAGTAATTAGTAATTTGTGTGGAGTAATGTAAACTTTGAACAAACTTGTGTTTCATCGGGACTGAAGGGTTATAATGATATTGATTTTGATTGTCTTCACATGTTCTCATAACTTGTTGAAAATAGTTATATTTGATTGTCTTCACATGTTCTCATAACTTGTTGAAAATAGTTATATTTGAGTAAATAACGGTGACTAATAGAATTTTTATATTCAATATGGACCAGCCCGATTAAAATCTATTTATTAGAATATTTACAAAAAAATAGTAATTTATTAATTTTATCAATTATGTGTATTTGAAACCAAACTTTATAAAAAAAACTATTTATAGTCCCCATCACCGCAGTTACAATATAAACCGGTGATACAGAAATTATTATTATAGCGTATCGATTATATAATGTTACTAATCAATCAATTTCACATTGACCTTTTTATTTGTCCAAGGCCGTAGGTCGATGGCAAATACGACTGCCCGAGGACAGATAACTAGGTCAATAATTGAAATTAGGAAATTGACTGATTAATGATAATTTTATCATTCAACTTTTGAACATTTGCGGTAACACCATAATTTAAAAACTTTTGAGTTACTTTGCGGCAATTATACATGTTGAAGATCAACAATTGTATTAAGCATGATCATTTTAACCAGTAAAACAGAATGGGTGAATAATTTTGAGAGATGTATGCCTAGACATAATCAGCAATAACTGGAACTTACGTAGCCTGGAATTACCAGTATTGGTGGGGATAAGGAATCATCTATTGTGCATTTATCTAAACTTTGGTTAAATGTATGAAAATGAACTTAGTTTGATACATTATTTTCTTGTGCATCCTCAAGAGAACAAATTCTTTAAAACCAGCTTTCAATATCAAATCGGAGCCTTTCAATAACAATACCCCCATAAACAGTATATATCTAAATGGCGTCACCAGAATCAGTGTACTCATTGTCAATATGGTTAGACGATATCAACATGAAGAATTGTGTCCAAAAATAAACGTTATCATAAAAACAATGCATTTTTATCACGAAAATGAATATATTTTCAGGTATTTGTAATATTTTTGTCAAGAAAGGTTGATCATAGGACAGACAGTAGAAACAAGCGTGCAGTCTAACCGCCAATATAAATGAGATACAACTATTCAACTGCAATCTTTCCATTTCTGGCCAGAAAACAAGAATTATTTGCATCCACATACAAAACAAATGGAAAGGAAAGGAAGTTACATAAGCTATCAGCTTGTTTTCCAATCCATGTATTTGACGTGTAAAAGTGTGTTGTACATGTTATGTGTATGTTGCTTTAAATAAATATTGTTTAAACTAAAACAAATGGAGGTAAAACAGTACTTTTTACAAGGAAAATATATAAGAAGATGAAATTTTAGGAATACCCTGCATGCTAATTCTGGTTAATGTATATCATTTTACTATATATTTATATATTCGGCAGATGTTGAAACTAAATCATACAAATAATTATTTCAGTTGGTTTAAAAATGCAGAAAGTGGAGGAGACTTTGTAACAGTGGTAAAAAGTAAAAAGAAATTCATGAAAATTTACACATGGGTATTTTGAATCATCGTGAGTTTCTTGTTTAAGACACAATTTGCAAAGTTTGACAGCTGTGATGTAGTTAGTAAGTTCACACAACCAGTGCGCATACTTATGATGTCATACGACTCCCTGTTTAATTAAAACACAGCGCATGCTTAAACAAAGACACTGATTATGGTGCCCCGCTGATTCAGGTAACTGTACAATATTTATTTTCTCCAGTCAGTATCTCACCATTTAAGCTGTGATAGAAACTGCTTTAAATGTCATTTCCTTGTAGGCTGCTGGCAACGAGACACAAAATTGTATACACATGTGTTGATCAAGATAATACAACCAACCAAGCACATATTATACACCCCACGCCTCGTTTTAATCTTATCCGAAATCATTTGCAGTTTACATCTGACATTCGAGTTCACAACCAATTCTATTCATCCACTTCCCAGCATGTGAATTGCTATCATTACTGCACAAATAATCCACACTATACAAAAGTTTGTTTTGTGTAAGTCAAAATTAAACGTATATTCTGTTGTGTTCTATATAGCGCCCTTTTCACGATAAACACGTTTAAAGCTGATTTACATAGCATAAAAGTAGCTACTCAGGAAAAACGGGACGTATTATGGGAACGCCCCGGGCGGGCGGGCGGGCGTCGTCCACAGACTTTGTCCGGAGCATATCTTCTACATGCATGAAGGGATTTTGATGAAACTTGGCACGGTTGTTCACCATCATGAGACGGAGTGTCATGCGCAAAAACCAGGTCCCTAGGTCTAAGGTCAAGGTCACACTTAGAGGTCAAAGGTCAAATTCAAGAATGACTTTGTCCGGAGCATATCTTCTTCATGCATGGAGGGATTTTGATGAAAGTTGGCACAATTGTTCATCATCATGAGACGGAGTGTCATGCGCAAGAACCAGGTCCCAAGGTCTAAGGTCAAGGTCACACTTAGAGGTCAAAGGATACAAGAAAGAAAACTTTGTCCGGAGTATATCTTCTTCATGCATGGAGGGATTTTGATATAACTTGGCACAAATGTTCACCACCACGAGGCGGAGTGTCATGCGCAAGAACCAGGTCCCTAGGTCTAAGGTCAAGGTCACACTTAGAGGTCAAAGGATACAAGAATAAAAACCTTGTCCGGAGCATTTCTTCTTCATGCATAGAGGGATTTTGATATAACTTTGCACAAATGTTCACCACTACGAGGCGGAGTGTCATGCGCAAGAACCAGGTCTCTAGGTCAAAGGTCAAGGTCACACTTAGAGGCCAAAGGTCAGATACAAGAATGACTTTGTCCGAAGCATTTCTTCTTCATGCATGGAGGGATTTTGATGTAACTTGGCACAATTATACACCATCATGAGACAAAGTGTCATGCGCAGTTCCCTTCTTTAGAATTACTTCCCTTTGTTGTTACTATAAATAGCTTATATTGTAACTTTTTCATTACTAGTCGTAGGGAAAACTCGAGACTACTTTTCTGTAGTACAACATGCATGCTACATCCAATTATGAGGTGTATTTTGACCAATCTCTACCTGGTAAAGATTTTTGTGTGGACACAATTTTTTTTTTTGATTTTTTTTTTTTTTTTTTTTTTTGTTAAGATTATCTTCCCTTAGTTGTTACTATAAATAACTTATATTGTAACTTTTTTATAATTGACCGTAGGGAAAAAACAAGACCACTTTTCTGCGGTACAACATAGATGTTACTTTCAAATTTTAGGTGTATTTTAAGGTATCTCTACCTGGTAAGGAGTTTTTTTGTGGACTTAGAAAAACAAATGACTTACAATGATTACTAAACAACCACAAAATTAAAATTCCATTTGCAAATACAGGTGCTAGAGTAAAGAAATTTGTTGTGACGGGCGTATATTGTGACATTCTGGCACTCTTGTTTTACAGGTAGGTGTCAGTGTTTTGAAAATAATGTGACATTTTCTAAAGCATTTATTAAACTAACTATAATAATTGATTTTAGATTTATGTATTTTTCAAGATTGTTTTAATATAAAGTGTCAGCAATTGAATTTTAAAGAGAAAGCACATTTAATTGTGAAAGTAAAATTTATGTATATATAAATGTGCATGTTGGTCTTTTATTGCAGTTGAAGTATGATATGAAGAATAAATATCCTAAATGCAGCCTTATTGAGCTTTGGCTAGACCATGAACAGTAGACATCAAAAAGGTATAGGATGGTTGCTGCTTTTATCAAATTCATTCATATATATACTAATTATCAGTTCATATGAAACTTCCTTTGTTCGTTTTGTCCTCGTTTGTTGGCTTTGTGTGTGTACACGTGTATGTGTATGTGTGTGTGTTTGTGGTGTGCACGTCTGCGTGCTGTAGGTTTCGTTTTGGGGAGGCTGCGATTTTGGTACGTGGCATTCCCTGTTTGATATTTGTCTTTGTTTTTTTTTTGGTACACAACATCAGCATGAAGTGGACAGGGCTATCACAGCTACCTTGATACCTTGTGTATTAAAACTCCTTCTGCAAATTCAATCAGGTATACTTCATGGCCAGGCAGCAGACATACACATACTATAGTGAATTTTACATCTGGTGACTTTGAATTAAATACATACTACAGTATGTACTCAGCTCCTCCCCCACTTTCTATCCAATACATATTTATCATAAATGTCGGGGCCTTTATCTATTTCAGGGATGTTATGCCCCCTTTTAAAATATAACAATTATATTTGTATTTTATGTACTCCTCTCCTCCTACAGTTTTCATACTGTGTCACAATGAAAATGTAAGTTGAAATGAAATTATCAACATGAAGTAGACATGCACATATTGACAGACTTCAATTTCAGGTTACTTTTTCTTGAGTTATGTCCTTTACTTTAAAATATCACAAATCACTTGTAATTTGTGTTGGCCTACTCACAGTTTCAAACAATCCAAAAGAAATAGTTATATTATCAGCATGAAGTGTGCATAGTATTAGTTGGAAATGAAGGTGTATGAAGACATAATTATAGACAAATATATATCATCTGATAAAATTCATAGGTTTTAGTCTTCATTACTTGTATAGGGTACTGTTTTACCACTTCTTAATAAAGTCATGACATTTTCTTAATAATATCTGCCAGACTGATATTGTTATAATTCTAAGATATAATATTTTAGATTTTGTATTCTAAAATTTGTAGTTGTTATGAACAAATGAAACATGTAGGATTTATACTAAGTGTAAAAATCACTGATTTTTTCTCATTTCAGATGCTTATCTAAAGGGCCGCAAATGTTTGAAGCATTGGTCAACAACAAAAAAAAACTGAACAATTTGATGGATCATACAAAATGTACAATCAGATATCCAGAATTAGAGAAATAAAAGTATCAAGTGTTAGGGAGATAGGAAAATATGCATCAATATAAGTCAAGTGGAGTTAGAAACTAGGTCACCGGGTCAAATCAATGATAACCTTGTTACACTCTAAGAGGCCACAGTTATGACTATACCTTAATGAAACTTGGTCAAAATGTTAACCTTGACGATCTTTAAGCCAAGGTCAAATCTGGGTCAGGTGGCATCAAAAACAAGGTCACCAGGTCAAATCAAAGGAAAAGCTTGTTAACACTCTGGAAGCCACATTTATGTATCTTCATGAAACTTGCTCAGAATGTTAACCTTAATTATCTTTAGGTCAAGTTTAAATTTAGGTCAAGTAGTCAGAAACAAAGTCACCAGGTCAAATCAAGGGTAAGCTTGTTACACTCTAGAGGCCACTTGTATGACTATACCTTAATGAAACTTATTCAGAATGTTAACCGTGACGATCATTAAGTCAAGGTCAAATCTGGGTCATAGGGGTCAAAATCAAGTTACCAGGTCAAATAAAAGGAAAAGCTAGTTAACACTCTAGAGGCCACATTTATGATCATACTATAATAAAACTTGGTCAGAATGTTAATCTTGATTACCTTTAAGTCAGATCTGGGTCAGGTGGGGTCAAAAACTAGGTCACCAGGTCAAATCAAAGGAAAAGCTTTTTAATACCCTAGAGACCACTGTATCTTTATGAAACTTGGTCAGAATGTTAGTCTTGATGAACTTTAGGTCAAGTTTAAATCTGGGTCATGTGGAATGTGACCTACTGACCTACTCTTATTTGTTTTTAGCCCACCTGTCACATTGTGACAAGGTGAGCTTTTGTGATCGCGCAGCGTCCGTCGTCCGTGCGTCAGTCCGTGCGTGCGTGCGTGCATAAACTTTTGCTTGTGACCTCTCTAGAGGTCACATTTTTCATGGGATCTTTATGAAAGTTGGTCAGAATGTTCATCTTGATGATATCTAGGTCAAGTTCGAAACTGGGTTACGTGCGGTCAAAAACTAGGTCAGTAGGTCTAAAAAAACAAACCTTGTGACCTCTCTAGAGGTTATATTTTTCAAAGGATCTTCATGAAAATTGGTGAGAATGTCTAGGTCAAGTTTGAAACTAGGTCAACTGCGGTCAAAAACTAGGTCAGTAGGTCAAATAATAGAAAATCCTTGTGACCTCTCTAGAGGTCATATTTTTCATGGGATCTGCATGAAAATTGGTCAGAATGTTCATCTTGATAATATCTAAGTCAGTTTCGAAACTGGGTCACGTCCGGCCCAAAACTAGGTCAGAAGGTCAAATAATAGAAAAAACCTTGTGACCTCTGTAGAGGCCGTATTTTTCAAGCAATCTGCATGAAAATTGATCAGAATGTTCATCTTGATGATATCTAGGTCAGGTTCGAAACTGGGTCAATTGCGGTCAAAAACTAGGTCAGTAGGTCAAATAAAAGTAAATACTTGTAACCTGTCTAGAGGTCATATTTTTCATGGGATCTGCATGAAAATTGGTCAGAATGTTCATCTTGATGATATCTAGGAAAAGTTCGAAACTGTGTCACGTCAGGACCAAAACTAGGTCAGTAGGTCAAATAATAGAAAAACCTTGTGACCTCTCTAGAGGTCATATTTTTCATGGGATCTGCATGAAAATTAGAATGTTCATCTTGATAATATCTAGGTCAAGTTTGAAACTGGGTCACATGCGGTCAAAAACTAGGTCAGTAGGTCAAATAATAGAAAAACCTTTTGACCACTCTAGAGATCATATTTTTTATGGGAACTGTATGAAAGTTGGTCTGAATGTTCATCTTGATGATATCTAGGTCAAGTTCGAAACTGGGTCAACTGCGGTCCAAAACTAGGTCAGTAGGTCAAATAATAGAAAATCCTTGTGACCTCTCTAGAGGTCATATTTTTCATGGGATCTGCATGAAAATTGGTCAGAATGTTCATTTTAATGATATCTAGGTCAAGTTCGAAACTGGGTCACGTCCGGTCCAAAACTAGGTCAGTAGGTCAAATAATAGAAAAACCTTGTGACCTCTGTAGAGGCAGTATTTTTCATGGGATCCGCATGAAAATTTATCAGAATGTTCATCTTGATGATGTCTAGGTCAAGTTTGAAACTGGGTTAATTGCGGTTAAAAACTAGGTCAGTAGTTCAAATAAAAGAAAATTCTTGTGACCTCTCTAGAGGTTATATTTATCATGGGATCTGCATAAAAATTGGTCAGAAAGTTTATCTTGATGATATCTAGGTCAGGTTCGAAACTGTGTCACGTCCGGTCCAAAACTAGGTCAGTAGGTCAAATAATAGAAAAACCTTGTGACCTCTCTAGAGGTCATATTTTTCAAGGGATCTGCATGAAAATTGGTCAGAATGTTCATCTTGATAATATCTAGTTTAACTTTGAAACTGGGTTACATGCGGTCAAAAACTAGGTCAGTAGGTCAAATAATACAAAAACCTTTTGACAACTCTAGAGGCCATATTTTTCATGGGATCTGTATGAAGATTGGTCTGAATGTTCATCTTGATGATATCTAGGTCAAGTTTGAAACCGGGTCAACTGCGGTCAAAAACTAGGTCACTAGGTCTAAACATAGAAAAACCTTTTGACCTCTCTGGAGGCCATATTTTTCATGAGATCTTCATGAAAATTAGTGAGAATGTTCACCTTGATGATATCTAGGTCAAATACAAAACTGGGTCACATGCCTTTAAAAACTAGGTCATTATATAAAATAATAGCAAAACCTTGTGACCTCTCTAGAGGCCATATTTTTCAATGGATCTTCATAAAAATTGGTCAGAATTTTTATCTTGATGATATCTAGGTCAAGTTCAGAACTAGGTCACATGAGCTCAAAACTAGGTCAATATGTCAAATAATAGAAAAAACGACGTCACACTCAGTTCATGTGGGGACAGGTGAGCGATTCAGGACCATCATGGTCCTCTTGTTTTAAGATACAGCCTTGAAATTTGGATGACATGTTCAGTTTTGCACACGATCTTAAAACTGACTTCAATGACCATGAATGTGACCTGCTGACCTACTTTCTTCAGGTTAGTGATACAGGGCCCTGAAGACCCTCTTGTTATGAATGTGTTGCGGCTCACATAACTTGGCGCAAATATTCATCATAACAAGATGACATGTATGTAAAATTCATGACTCAGACTTCTAGCTCTAGGTTAGTGATATATATAGAAGCTCCTTTTAAACTAGGTTAAAATGAAACCAGCTTACTACGTTCTTAAAATTTTTAAAACATACTTGTTTCAAGATATATAATAAACTCCTTTTATGTCTCCGGTGTCAAAGAACTTAACCTATACAGTTGCCATCAAATTCATATAAAACTCTGTTTACATCATCAACATGAATGCATCGGGACTTCTATGCCTATTTATTTTTTTCTGGAGTTGTTGCCCTTTTGGGCCTCGAAATAATTTCATCACATTGTAAACTTAAGTCCTACAGTTTCCATCCAACTGAATTGAAACTTGGTATACATCAACGGCATGAAGTGGATATGTACATGTTTTCCTGACTTTTATGATCGATTATTTTTTCTGGAGTTGTGACCCTTCTTTGACGACTAATGACAACTACATTGTAGTTTCCTACATTTCTGTTTATTTCAATTAAAACTTGTTAAGCATCATGGACATTATGTAGACATGTGCATTTGTTTGTGTTCGGTTATTTTAGTTATGTCATTTTTACTTAACAACATTATTTAGCCGTCGGTATACTACATGATTGAATGAAACATTTTCTGTCAACACCATTCTAGTTCCTTTTGCAACCCCCATAAAGGAATATTGTCAAACTGTACAGATAAGGGGAAGTAACAATGTTTTGGAGTTCGGTTCCTTTTGTAGCACAACTTTCTATGCATAATTGTGTATTGATAATATATACTGTTATATGTATGGACATGCATGAATTTGTTATGCTGTAAATTAAAACTGTTGTCATAAATTACGTAACTTGTTGTCCCTTTCATTCTTTTTATCATTAATAGTACCGGCATTAACAGAAGATGCTATACACTAACACTTTTTGTTTGTGAATATGTTCTACCTAATTATAAAAAAGGTAATCTTGTTACCAAGACGGGGCCTCCGTGGCCGAGTGGTTAGAGTCGTTGACTTCAAACCATTTGCCCCTCATCGATGTGGGTTCGAAACCTCATATTGGGCGTAGAATTCTTCACGTGAGGAAGCCATCCAGCTGGCTTACGGAAGGTCGGTGGTTCTACCCAGGTGCCCGCTCGTGATGAAATTGTGCACGGAGGGGCACCTGGGGTCTTCCTCCATCATTAAAGCTGGAAAGTCGCCATATGACCCAAAATTGTGTCGGTGCGACGTTAAACCCAACAAAATAAAAAAAATGTTACCAAGACCTTGTGTAAAAAGAAATCCTACATCCGTGTGTCTATCATCAGTCTTGTACAGAAATGCAAGACCGTCCGCTTAGCGTTGGTCTACGGATCGCGAGGCATATGTTCTTTGTGACGGTTCGATTAAAGACATTGTGACAAATCCTCCACTTCTGATAATTCATGTGGAGAGGTTGACAGTCACTTGCGGAGAACAGGTTTGTACTGGTACAGAATCCAGGAATCGCGTCTCGCTGGTGGCACATTCATTCTAAACTAGAGCCTAGCCCCACCAAATAAAGATATTTCTGGATCCGGACTTGCCCTTAGGCATGACTAAGGCCTTTTAGGTCGCTGTCTAGTGTCCGAATTGCTTCTCCTAACCTCAAGTGTCGGAAACGCTATTTGCAATGTAGAATATATTTCCTGCGAAGAAGCTGTCCAACAGACTCATGGAAATCGTAATGTGCACTAAACTGTACACAAAATGTTCAGATAGGCACTCCTTCATATAACTCGGACGAGGGATCTAGCAAAGTTTTTTTAGCTTATCAACAAAGTCAGCGGAGATCATAAAGTCAGTCTGTTGTTAGTCTTAAGATGCAGGCTTGCTAAAACCCCTAAATGAAGACCTTTTTTGACATAATTACATTTATTTGATATAATAGAGCTCCATCAGGTTTGAATAGTTTAAATGGCTGCGATATGTATTTCTGCGTACAGACTGAAGGTTTAAATGACTAGTCTGGTAGTCGAATTATTCAAAAGACCTAATGGTCTTGAAAGTAAGAAATTTTACAAAGTTTGGAACGATAACGCTTTTATTAAATTAAACAGACCGTTTGAAAAAGTAAAATAGTTCAATGAAGCAGATGATTTAGATTTCATTTGAGGTTGTAGAATATTTTGACAAAAAAAACCAACAAAAAACTGTTAATTATTCTTGAAATACTTTTTGACTGTACTATTTGAATATTGGATCTTTCACACCTGTCGAGAATGATTATCTGGATAAAGAACTCTCCCTGAAGGTAAATGTTGTGAACACTGGCACCAGATCAGAAAGGAAATGCCTCCGTACGTGTTATACCCTACCCCTAGGTATTCTATAAGAACCATGGTCATGAACGGGAAAGTGCACTAACCCGTTTCAATCGTACATTTCTCAACTTAAACGCGCAGTTCGGTGAATGGGTACCTATAGTATATTGAACAAGCGATTATTTATCTTCTGTCGGGCACCAGTCACATTGTCTCAATATTCCATATTGCTGAAATTATCAACATATTTTATGCTTTCGTCAACGTTACAGAAAAAAACTTGCTTGAACTTCCCTAATGAACATCCGGTCTAGAGGTCACGGCAGTGCGCACATGTTTGGCGAAACGTAAACAAACAAAAACAGATTTAAAAAAAAACACAATTTTACACTAAAACTCGAAATGATGAATGAAATTCATCTTGTATATGATCTTTTAATTTGAAATCGTACATTGGTCTGCATCTGTTCTGTGTATTTTATTCATTTTGCACATTTTGCTGCATTTTCACATTTTAGCGAACACGTGTAGTAAAATGACGATTGGCACACATTTTCAGAACAGCCAATCAGAAAGGTTTTGTAATCTAGAACGGAACTTCACCAGGGAAGTTCAAGCAAGTTTTTTGTGTAATGTTGAAATTAATATAAACTACGCGTTGTTTTTTCTAAGATAAGATGTATTGAAAAAATGTTACCGGTACACAATGGAAGATAAATTACCACTTGTTTGATATCCATAGTACACATTTACCGAACTGCGTGTTTTAGGTATGAAATGCGCGATTGAAACGGGTTAGTATATTTTCCCGTTCACGACCATGGTTCTTATTGAATACCTAGGGGTAGGGTATAACACGTACGGAGGCATTTCCTTTCTTATCTGGTGCCAGTGGTCGTGAAGAACTATCCTTTATTATATTTGGCGGGAATCGAACACGATTTCTCGGTGCAATTTTCATATTTAACGCAACTAAAAAGTAGTACGTCGTGTCAACAAAGGACGATGAAAACAATCGTTTGAAGCATTCTAAAGTGTATTTTTAAACGTAAATCATCAGCCTTTTGAAAACAGGGTAATTTAAAGAGTGGCAGGAACTAGATTCATGTCTTGTCTGTCTGTAAATACATTTTAAACGGACTCCGCACGTATTTTGAAGCAGCCCTTGATTTTGAAAAAACATGACCAATTTTGTTATCAAATTCGACTTATAAAAAAGTCGTAGTCGTAGTTTGACTATCTGATCGTACACTTCGTTCCAAGACGAATCCATTGGTATATACTTTTTATAACTTTTGTTCAGTAACAAACCCGCAAATCTAAATTATTTAGACTCACTCTTTTTCCGATAGAATGAACCTTAACGCTTGTTCTTTTTGATGACCAGTAATCATTATTGTCACAATGAGTCATGCCTCTCAGTTTCTGAAACATGACTTGTTTGGTCGATAAATCAGTGGGGGACAAATCTTTAATATTATGATAACATTGCAGTTGTAATAGTGACAATGTAGTAGTTTGCATCCTATGGTGGCATAAAACTGCCACCACTTAATTATCAGGTTTCATGAAAACTTTTACGAAAACAATTTAGGTTTTCACGAAAAGTAAAATAAATCACTAAAACAGATAAACATTTCATGAATGCAAGATAAATATCTTAACATAAAAATTTGCTATGGTGGCATAATTCTGCATACGATAACCAGATAAGTTTCGCGAAAATGTATCGAATTTTCACGAAAAGCGGAAATTTTTTCGCGAAAACATAAAAGCTTTTCACGAAAAGAACTGCGAATATTTAGTGGAAAAATTTGCGTAAGTGCCCACTTCTGCATAAGAAAACCAGATAAGTTTCGCGAAAATGGGCCAAAATTTCATGAAAAACGGTAAAGTTTTTGTGAAAATAAAAAGTTTTCGCGAAAATGACAGTTTTCACGAAAACAGTAAAATCTTTCAGATGGCTATAAACAGCATACTGCATTTGGTATTAGTCTGTGTCTTTCATTTCAAGCATTTTGATATCTCGTATGTGCAACGGACTAAGAGATGTGTACTATCGTCATTCAAAGCCTTCTGAATGTTTCGTTTTTTAAATAAGTAACAAATTTTAACAACTTTTCATGAAAAGATAAATTTTCAAAATCTTTTATCTTAACTGCAGAAGTGGGCACTATCGCGAAATTTTCCATTTAATATCTGCATCTATTTTCTCGAAAAGTTTTTATTTTTTCGCAAAAATTTTCTGTTTTTCGCGAAAACCCGATATATTTTCGCGTAACCTTTCTGGTTATCGTATGCAGAAATATGCCACCATACGTTACTGCTTTAAACTGCCACAGCATAAAAGTTAAAAGTTTTCATGATACCAATTAACTTTTCATGAAAGAAGTTAACTAAGAATGGAAACGGAACATATTCGGAACGATTCTTCTGTCTTGGGGGTAACGTGGTTCAGGTTCTATGTATGATACTCCTCCCAGTTGTGTCCCAAACGATAAACAGTAATGTTCACCGAATGAGAGATTATCTATTTTTAGATATCTGGTTTCGTGAGAATTATCTGGTTTCGTGAAAATTATCTGGTTTTGTGAAAAATTATCTGGTTTCGCGAAACTTTTCATGAAAACTTGTCAGTTCAAAGCACTAACTAGCATAATTTCGTGTTAAAATATTTCAGTGGCCTTTGTGATAATTTACTGTTTTCACGAAATTCTCCATTAGTAACGTGCAAACCTAAATTATTTTTGTGAAAGTTTTCATGAAACCTGATAATTAAATGGTGGCAGTTTTATGCCACCATACTATCCTGATGGTTTTGAAACTTACTTCATCCCACTTAGCCGTTTATATGTGTATGTATAAAATATATTGAAATTATGCACTGCGTGGTTATTCATATTTCAGTGAAATCTTAAAAGTACCTGGTGTACGTCAATGTTCTCTAAACGATAATTTATTAAAAAGACATTGACATCCGCATGATATTC
This sequence comes from Mercenaria mercenaria, assembly GCF_021730395.1. Classification (NCBI taxonomy): domain Eukaryota; kingdom Metazoa; phylum Mollusca; class Bivalvia; order Venerida; family Veneridae; genus Mercenaria; species Mercenaria mercenaria. Next base: position 3,846,086 of record NC_069374.1, read on the forward strand.
ATTGCTACATATTGAAACACTTTTTTACACGGCAGGTGCTTAACACGCGTGACGTATGTAGCGTATGTTCTATATATCGTACCGAAACTCAGATATATTGACCTTTGATCTTTGTTGGTTCTACCCATATACGTACTAGTTTCTGTTTGGTAGCTCAATTTATGATGCTATATACAATATAAAGTTCCTGCCAGTTATTCATTCTGCATAGTGCCTGTTACATAACTTCTAAATAGTTGCAGGCGAACTACCACAACGTGAGATAAAGATGCAGGCAACACATACTACAAGCAGACGAGAAGAACTCGAGGAGAGTAAGTAATACTCTGTCAAAAGTGTTAATTAAAGCATGACAAAGTCATCTAAATGTACCTTCTGTATTATGCATTTTTATTTAGATTCAAAATTTTACTCCAGATGCTTCATATTTTAAATTATAATTATGTAAATGTAGCTCGGTAAAGTTAGTGCTGAAATAGAAATTTGGAATTCATTTTCGAAGTAAAGGGGAAGAGGAAACCTTTTGTTTGTGACGAAAAACAATTTGAATTCTTTGTGCGAATCGATTTAAGTGCAATTGATAAAAAGAAAATTCAGTAGGCTCTGGACTGTCAAGCCAGCTGTTGATTTGAATCTCAAATATTAAAAGGTCGAGTTTTGTGTTTGCTTAGGTGAATATCAAGTGGGATTGTTTAAATGCCGAATTTAGAGGTGGCAATGAATTTTCAACCAAATCTTTTCAGCTATGATATTGAATTATTTTTAGATATCAAGATCTGAGCTGGCTTTAAAATTGCATATTAGCTCCAAACATGCCGACAGCTAGTAGACTAAAATTCAAAGTTTACATTTTAATCGGAATTGTGTTTTTAAGATATTACACCTTTTCTTTGTGACACTACCTCACTTTATTACATGCTGTCTCATAAAAATATCAGCCGCATACATATTGTGTTTGAATATTCGTATATCAGAAACTATTTCTGGTGATTTAAGGTTACTATAAAATCTATGAAAAGAGGCTCCACGTGCTTTACAACATCCAAACACCTCAAATTATAGTTCATTTTCTCCTTGTCAATCTAACCATATAGGACAATTCATACAACACTAGGGAGGAATTAGATATAAAAAAAGGAAAACTTCACCTCAGCCACTCTGTTAAAGGTCAAATTTAGAATGTGTGGTTATCAAAAAACGCATGTGTTTTAATAAAATGTCACTTGAATGTTTTTTTTTTAGTTAAAAAGGAAATTCTTCAATTTTCATGAAACGTACAGGAAGTGTTTACGATACAGAAGAGCGCAGTTTATTTCAATTTCTGGAAATATCGCTTACGTAACACTAAATGAGCCACGCCATGAGAAAACCAACAATTATATATATATAATGCGTTTGCGACCAGCCTGGATCCAGACCAGCCTGCGCATCCGCACAGTCTGGTCAGGATCCATGCTGTTCGCTTACGGTTTCTCTAATTGCAATAGTCTTTGAAAGTGAACAGCATGGATCCTGACCAGACTGTGGATGCGCAGGCTGGTCTGGATCCATGCTAGTCGAAAACGCACTCTGTTGGTTTTCTTATGGAGCGGCTCAAATTATAAACCTAGAATAAGTAAGCACAATTATTATATAACATACCATAATAATATGAAATTTACTCAAAATGAGATGAATCTCACAAGATATTGGAAAAGTTGGATTAAATTACTTTAATAACAAGAAGCCTAACCCTCAGATAAGTCAAAACTGTCCTCCTCACAAAGAATAGGTGTTATTACAAGCTTAATAAAAGAACAAGTTTGATAATGGGCAATATTTCTCTAATACTACTATATCTATTGCCCTTGAAGTAGTAACATTTGCAAAAGTTTTACGTTGTCACTAAGTACACATTTGTATAATATGCATCTTTACAGTCTTACGCAGCTTACTGACAATCAAAACTTTATTGTTCTTTTGCTGTTGTTTGAATCTCAGAGTTATGTGGAAATACGACAGTTTTTAGCTCGACTATTCGAAGAATAAGTAGAGCTATCCTACTCACCACGGCGTCGGCGTCGGCGTCGGCGTCACACCCTGGTTAAGTTTTTCGTACCAGTCCACATTTTGGCAAAGTCTTTTGAGATAAAGCTTTGAAACTTTCAACACTTGTTTACCATCACCATGTCCAGTTATAGGCAAGAGTACATAACTCTGTCAAGCATTTTGACTGAATTATGGCCCCTTTTGACTTAGAAATCTTGGTTAAGTTTTTCGTACCAGTTCATATTTTGACAAAGTCTTTTGAGATAAAGCTTTGAAACTTTCAACACTTGTTTACCATCACCATGTTCAGTTGTAGGCAAGAGTACATAACTCCATCAAGCATTTTGGTTGAATTATGGCCCCTTTTTGACTTAGAAATCTTGGTTAAGTTTTTCGTACCAGTCCACATTTTGACAAAGTCTTTTGAGATAAAGCTTTGAAACTTTCAACACTTGTTTACCATCACAATGTCCAGTTGTAGGCAAGAGTACATAACTCCATCAAGCATTTTGACTGAATTATGGCCCCTTTTGACTAAGAAATCTTGGTTAAGTTTTTCGTACCAGTTTATATTTTGTGTAAGGTGTTTGACATATGGCTTTGAAACTTTTATATCTTGTTCAGTATAATAGTCTTTATCAATAGGCAAGAGTACGTAACTCTCTCATCTTTTTTGGCTGAATTATGGCCCTTTTTGAACTTGGAAATTGGTTCTGTTTTGTAAATGTCCATGTTTTGTCAAGACTATTTGACATATGGCTTTTAAACTTTAAAGACTTGTTTATCATTATGATTTCCATCTGTAGGCAAGAGTACATAACTCTGACAATTATTTTGACTGAATTATGGCCCTTTTTGGACTTTCAAATTTGTTCAGTTTTTGTTACAAGTCAGCGTTTTGTCAAAACTGTTTGAACTGTGGCTTTGAAACTTTTAACACTAGTTTATCAACATGATTTCCATCTGTAGGCAAGAGTACATAACTCTGTCAACTATTTTGACTGAATTATGGCCCTTTTTGGACTTAGAAATTAGTTAAATTTTTCATATAAGTCCATGTTTTGCCTAACATATAACTTAACATATTTGCCATCATGGTCACACATTGCCATTTAGTGCAAGACTAATCGAAATCCACAAATACAGGAACATTTTTTGTTTAATCCATTTTTTTGTTTAGTCTGAAAATCTATGGAAATATTTTGACCCCATTCTTCAATCAATTCTTCGAATAGTCGAGCGCGCTGTCATCCGACAGCTCTTGTTCGATTTGATATCGATAAGAGCTTTTAATCGATATACTATGCCAGCTGAAAAATGGGCCGTCAATAGTCGCTGCCAGGTCAAAATTTTTTTAAAAAGATGTTATACTTACTTACTTCACACACTCTTAATCGATAATCGGGTGCACAGAATAACTCACTAGACGTATACTCACGCCTTAATTAATACCAAACGACGTGTGTTACCTTCAGTATACCAATAACGTAAGGTTGACGTGACGTTGACCTTCTGTACTTGGCACCAAACATGCGCAATAAAATAGTGCTTCCATATTCCTCGAAAGACATATTGAATTCGAAATAGAATATAGCTTGACCTAGTTTCAAGTTATCTGAATCGGTTACACGCCGCGTATAACTCATTCGGCAGACGTATAACATCTTTGTATTGTTAGGATAGATTACTACATGGTCCTGCTATATATTATTTCTTAAATTAAAAGTCAATTAAGTTTCTATTAGATCAATCAACTTTACAACAATGTTATTACCAAAACTGCTATTTTCCCTGTACAATACTCTAGCCAATGTAACGTTTAGAAAAAGAAATATTAGAAAACATTTAAGATTTTACATGCAGATGTTGCTTTATTATGCCCCGCCACGCAACCCCGCCCCTACGAAGAAGGAGGGGAATACTGTTTAGCAGATGTCGGTCGGTATGTAGACCAATCCGTTACCGGATGATAACTCAAGAACGCTTAGGCCTAGGATCATGAAAGTTAATAAGAGGATTGATCATAAACAGCAGATGACCTTTATTGATTTTGAAATCAGTTGGTCAAAGATCAAGGACATAGTGACGCAGAACAGGTAAACAGTTTCTGGGCGATAACTCATAAAATTAAACCTAGGATCATGAAAATTAACAGGAAGGTTGGTCATGACCAACAGATGACCCATATTGATTAAGAGATCAATAGGTCAAGGTCAAGATCACAGTGAAACGGAACAGTTAAACGGTTTCTGGATGATTACTCAAGAACGCTTGGGCCTAGGATCATGAAAGTTGATAGGGAGGTTAGTCATGACCAGCAGATGACACTTATTGAGGTCAGTAGGCCAAAAGTCAAGGCCACAGTGACCTTGAACAGTTAAACCATTGAGAACGATTGAGCCTAGGATCACGAAACCTGAAACGGAGGTTGATCATGACGAGCAGATGACCTCTGTTTATTTTAAGGTCAGTAGATCAAAGGCCAAGGTCATATTTACCCAGAACAGTAGAACTTTTGTGTACAGGGACCAAATCATTTCTGTTCCTTATGCAATTACTGAATGCATCAAGGGGGGCATTTCGTGTTCTACGAGCTCTTGTGTTTAGAGGATTCAGTGTTGTTATATTTTCTGGTCCTTTGGGATTATGGAGTATATTCAAAACACGTGTATTAAAATTCCGCTTAAGCAGGTGCTAGGGGGCGTGATAGGGGTTGCACTTTCTATTACTTCACACGAACAGACGAATCAAACCGAGTCTGCTATTATTTTGCATGGTTACATTCTGTGCTTCCAAAGGATCTTCTTACAGATTTTATTATTTACCAGGATATCGTAGAAGTTTTAAACAATCTACCAATAAATAAATTGAACCTGAAAATAAAAAATACTAGAATTTGCAATGGAGACTACCCTATCAAAATCGTTATTTTTTATTTATTTATTTTTTTTTTTTTTATTTTTTTTTTTGTTGTTGTTTTTTTTTTTGCAAAACAATAAAAACAAATCAAAATTATCAAAAATTTAAAAAGTCCCTGTTAATACCCTTACACTTCTTTAGAATGATGTATAACATATATTGTCCTATTTATAACGATATTTCAAAGAAATCCTTTTTTCTGAATATATGTGTATAACAAAAATAGTAAACGCTGTGTAATATAAGTTAAACATTTGATATGAATAGGTAGTACAAGTATATGACAATTTAGTAAATGATGAGTCATGAATTTTGCAGATATGAGGGAAGACCTGATCAAGTTCTACAGAAAATATTACTCTAATATTCCGGTTTCCCCTCTCGTAGAAGAACACGATGTTCCACTGACAGAATTTTATGTGCAGCCACCACTTACTTCCATTGATATACAAAGGAAGTTTGGACATTGTCAGGAATTTCCAAAAAAGACTTCAATACATTCATACCGTGACGTGTTTTTTCGTGGAGATGGTGAATTGTACAAAGACATTTACATCACAGCAAATGCCGGAGTTGGAAAAACATCTTTTGCCAAAAAAATCTGCATGACATGGTGCCAAGCCCATAGACCCACTGAAACGTTGGAGCAGACATTCAAGTCAGAAGATATCAATTCCATGAAAACCTTTGAATTCTTATTCATGGTTTCATTACGAGATGTAGATACCTCTATATGCGATCTAGATAGCATGATTGAAATCAGCATTCTTCACTATTTAGCAAGATGTTCTCGGTTTTCTAGACTTGACTTAGAGGATATTTTAAATGAAAGGACATGTTTAGTTCTTCTAGACGGTCTGGACGAATGGGCCCACCCTACAAGCTGTGTCAGGGGTCGTCGTGATGTTCATGCAACACCCCACATACCTGCAAGAGAACGATGCACAATCCTGACGACAACACGACCTTGGAAACTTGACGTTATAAAATTGGGTACAAGTCAAATTGACAGACATATAGAAATTAATGAGCTGGACGAAACATCATCGAAAGAGCTTACAAGTAATGCTATCACAGTGTTAAACAGACAAAGCTTACCAGACCAGCCAAAGACCGTTGAAGAGTTCGAAAGTGCAACGTCGACTCTGAAGCTCGATAACTTGCGATATATCCCCTACATCCTGCTGCAAATGATTTGCCTGTGGTTTGACGGAAAGTCAATAGGAAGAACGAAGTGCGAAATATATACTAACATAATAACACTAACACTATCTCGGGGCTTACTCAAGATAGAAAATAAAGGTTTGCCACCAATGAGAGGACAAAACTTAGAAACCACATATGAAATCCCACCTTGCCTAAAGTCGATTGACATCTGTAAATCGCATTACGAAGTGTTAATTGGTCTTGCGTTTCTGGCGTTTAAAAAACTATTTAGTTCGAAAGCAGAAAGAAATCTTGTATTTGATAGGTCTGAAGTGCTTCAAGTTATATCGGAGGACATCCTCAGATTTTGTTTAGAAATAGGATTTTTGTCACAAAATAAAGACTATGGTTTAGTCTCAGGAAGACGCAGTATCCTTTCATTTCAACATAAATCCGTCCAAGAGTATTTTGCTGCCCTTTATATATCTTCGCACAATCAAGACATAAAAGATGACATTTACAAAGTATGTGATACATTGCCAGCTATACTCGAGATGTCTAATGTTTTTATATTTCTCGCCGGATTTAGCCCTGCTACCGTTGGGAAGATTTTACAGACTATCGGGGAAACTTTGTCTCGTGATGAGAAAATTGAGTATTTCAGGAACAGCATCATAAATAGCAAAAGTTATGTACCAAAACAGGTTGAATGCTGGGAAATAATGAAGTCGTGGCAGCGCATGCTGACAGATTCGGTTCAAGAAATAAGTAACAGTGGTCAAAGTAATGCTTACTTATATATCGAAGATTTACTTATAGATAGCACAATATCAAAAGAAACATGTTGCATACTTAAACTGTTAACAGAGAACAATACTGAAAAGATTAAATCAATTAGTATATCAGAATGCCGAACACCAGAGGAGTTCACTGACAAACTTGAAACTCTTGGTCTGCAAGATAAGCATTCGTTACATATATTGATCATCCAGGCTCTTCCTAAAGCAAAAGATCTGCATAGGTTACTTTCCGGATCCGTACAAACATTAACAGTCTTGATTCTAGAATTCATAATCTTTCAGAATAGGTTATTGAACAGAGAAATCATGGAAATTCCCTCTGAAACAGTGAGCATTCTGTCGAGCATGACAAATATGCAAATAATATATCTGAGGAGAGGAATATTCGTCTGAAGCATGGTGATATTGAACGTTTATTTCATTACCTGATGACTAGAACAACAATGACATTAATTAATCTGTCTCACATGATTTGTATGGAGCATAATGACCAATGTAATGCTTTCTGCCTCGACTTATCTCAGCATAAGAAACTTGAGGATCTTGGATTAGATACCGTCCCTCTTTCAGAGCTGCATGTTGATGTTTCCTCAGTGAAGCTCTGTGCAATAGGACACCTACAACATGATGTGCAATCTTCCTTAGTTAAATGTCTGCCTGAAGCAATAAATCTTCGTATAGTGTCTTTCCATAGTTTTCAGCCTGAACAATCAGAGATTATTATAGATACATTACAAAAATTGCCAAAAGTGGAACGTATTACTATTCAGTTCTCAAATCTTGGGGATACAGCACTCATTCTACCGACTTGTATGATAAATTTAGAGATTGTTCACCTCTATAACGCAGTTTTGACGAGTACTTCGCTAAGAAGTCTCATTGAAAGTGTAGACGTTCTGCCAAAACAAGTTTTGATCAATATGCTGGCGTGTACCGTGATACCTGAAAAAGATTTTAGACAAGTGAAGGAAGAGATAAGATCATCTCAAAAGTATCAAGTCATGTTTGATGGTTTAAACAGGGGCGGTGAGGACATGTTTCAGTTTCAAACATGGAATAAATAAGAGCATCTCCAACGTATTGAGTCGCATTTGTTTGGTTAAACAAAAGCAAGAAAAGTCCGCTTATTTTTTCAAGCACAAAAAATGCGTCCAACTGTTTGATATAGTGATGGTACCATTACACTGCGTGGTGAATACTAATATATATTAATTTAAAATCGAAAAATGTCATGTTTATTAAACTGGAATGAGCTGGACTTGACCTGTTTGCATTACAATCATGAAGATTAACTAAATAGATGTTCCTGATGATAATTAGAAAGTGATATGATGTTTGTATACATCTACATGTGTTAATAGAATATGAGTGTAAATGTATTAAGTTGTCAAGGTAATAAGCTTTATTACTTTACAATGATGTCTGAATTCAGTACGCAAATGTTGTTTTGTTGATTTGTTTGTATTATCTCCTTTTCAAAATACACCCATTTCACTTTAGTCTTGCAAGTATCCCAGAGGGCTTTTGCTGAAATTTAGTTCAGTGACAGAGGACATGTGGAAAAAGTGCAATGGACAAAAGCAACAACCATGCTTACTTTTTGAATTACCTTCCTTTTTGCTCGACTAAACAAAGTGTATGGAGAGCTACCGTGCTCGACTCGGCCTCGACTTCCTTCCGCGTCCTCACTTTGGTTAAAATTTTGATGCCATTTATCTCTGTAATTACTTGATTGATTTGCTTCAAACTTAACATTGTAATTCCTCATTATCACTCACATCAAATTACGTAAGGATCATAACTCTGGCATCATTATTTCATGAATATCCTCGTTTTTACATGACACAAGTTCCATAATTCTGGCACCGATTTTTCATACATTATGTCCCTTTTTACTTAGAAATTTAGGTTAATTTTGTTGCGTTTTCACATTATCTCTGTTACTGCAGAAGGGATTTGAATCAGACTTTAATTTATGTTCCACATCATCACCCGCATCAAAGGACACAAGGGCCATTACTCTGGCACCAATATTTCATTAATTATTCCCCGGTTAACTTGTAATCTTACAACCTGATGTGCAATCTTCTTTAGTTAAATGTCTGCCTGCAGCAATAAATCTTCGTATAGTGTCTTTCTATAGTTTTCAGCCTGACACATCAGAGATCATTATAGATACATACCAAAATTGCCAAACTGAACGCATTTCAATTCCAGTTTTCAAATCTCGGAGATACAGCACTCATTTTACCACCCTGCATGATTAATTTAAGAGTATTGTTCACCTCTATAACGCAGTTTTAACGAGTACTCGCTAAGAAGACTCATTGGAAGTGTAGACGTTCTGCCAAAACAAGTTTTGATCAATATGCTGGCGTGTACCGTGATACCTGAAAAGGATTTTAGACAAGTGAAGGAAGAGATAAGATCATTTCCAAAGTATCAAGTCATGTTTGATGGTTTAAACAGGGGCGGTGAGGACATGTTTCAGTTTCAAACATGGAATAAATAAGAGCATCTCCAACGTAGTGAGTCGCATTTGTTTGGTTAAACAAAAGCAAGAAAAATCCGCATTTTTTCAAGCACAAAAATGCGTCCAACTGTTTGATACAGTGATGGTATCATTACACTGTGTGGTGAATACTAGTAATAAATTAAATTCGAAAATGTCATGTTTATTAAACTGGAATGAGCTGGACTTGACCTGTTTTCATTACAATCAGAAGATTAACTAAATAATTTTTCCTGATGATAATTATAAGTGATATGATGTTTGTATATATCTACATGTGTTAATAGAATATGAGTGTAAAGTATTAAATTGTCAAGGTAATAAGCTTTATATATTTTACAATGATGTCTGAATTCAATACGCAAATGTTGTTTTGTTGATTTATTTGTATTATCTCCCTTTCACTTTAGTCTTGCAAGTATCCCAGAGGGCTTTTGCTGAAATTTAGTTCAGTGACAGAGGACATGTGGAAAAAATGCAATGGACAAAAGCAATAACCATGCTTACTTTTTGAATTACTTTCCTTTTTGCTCGACTAAACAAAGTGTATGGAGATCTATCGTGCTCGGCTCGGCCTCGGCTTCCTTCCGCGTCCTCACTTTGGTTAAAATTTTGATGCCATTACGTGATTGATTTGCTTTTAACGTAACATTGTAATTCCTCATTATCACTCACATCAAATAATATAAGGATCATAACTCTGGCATCATTATTTCATGAATATCCTTGTTTTTACATGACACAAGTGCCATAATTCTGGCACCGATTTTTCATGCATTATGCCCCTTTTTACTTAGAAATGTAGGTTAATTTTGTTGCGTTTTCACACTATCTCTGTTGCTGCAGAAGGGATTTGAATCAGACTTTAATTTATGTTCCACATCATCACCCGCATCAAAGGACACAAGGGCCATTACTCTGGCACCAATATTTCATTATTTATTCCCCGGTTAACTTGTAATTTTAGGTTAAAGTGTTTGTGCACTTTCTGTGTATCTCTGTTGTTATTCAATAGATTTAACTTAAGCTTAAAATAGTTGCTCCACATCACCATCCTAATTATATGACATAAGGACAATGAATCTGTGTACTAGTATTGTATAAATATGCCCCTTTTTACTTAGAATCTCAGGTTAATTTTGATGCACTTTAACTCTTTCTTTGTAATTTATTGATGCATTATATTTAAACTTAAAATTGTTCTTCCACATCATCGTCCTAGTCAAACGACACAGGGTCCATAACTCTTTTGCAAATATTTTTATGAATTATTTCTCCCTTTTTCTTTAAATTTCAGGCTATTTTGATACTTTTTCACCATATCTCTGTTGTAACTGAATGCTTGATTCAAACTTAAGATGTTTGTTCCACCTTAATACCCACACCATATGACACATGGTCCATAACACTAGCAGAAATATTTTATCAATTATGCCCCTTTCTACTAAGAATGTCAGGTTCAAGTTGAGACGCAATTTTGCTCTTTCTCAGTTAATATTAAATAGATATGATTCAAAGTTGAAATAGTTGTTCCACATCATTAGCCACATGATATGGCACATGGTGCAATACTCTTGCAGAAATTTTCATGTATTATTATGCAATAACTGGAGAACCATTTGACCTAGAACCTTCAAACTTCACAGGATTGTAGGGCTGCTGGAGTAGACGACCCCTATTGTTTTTGGGGTCACTCCGTCAAAGGTGGAGGTCACAGGGGCCTGAACATTCAAAACAATTTCCGATCAATAACTAAAGAACCACTTGACCCAGAATGTTGAAACTTCATAGGATGATTGATCATGAAGAGTAGATGACCCCTATTGATATTGAGGTCACTCCGTCAAAGGTCAAGGTCACAGGGGCCTGAACAATGAAAACCATTTCCGATCAATAACTAGAGAACCACTTGACCCAGAACGTTGAAACTTCATAGGATGACTGTACATGCAAAGCAGATGACCCCTATCGATTTTAGGGTTACTCCGTTAAAGGTCAAGGTCACAGGGGCCTGAACATTGAAAACAATTTCCGATCAATAACTAGAGAACCACTTGACCCAGAATGTTGAATCTTCATAGGATGATTGGTCATGAAGAGCAGATGACTCCTATTGATTTTGGGGTCACTATGTCAAAGGTCAAGGTCACAGGGGCCTGATCATTGAAAAAAAATTCCGGTCAATTACTAGAGAACCACTTGACCCAGAATGTTGAATCTTCGTAGGATGATTGGTCATGAAGAGTAGATGAACCCTATCGATTTTGGGGTCACTCCGTCAAAGGTCAAGGTCACAGGGGCATGAATATTGATAACCATTTCCGATCAATAACTAGAGAACCACTTGACCCAGAACGTTGAAACTTCATAGGATGACTGTATATGCAAAGCAGATGATCCCTATCGATTTTGGGGTAACTCTGTTAAAGGTCAAGGTCACAGGGGCCTGAACATTGAAAACCATTTTCGGTCAGTAACTTGAGAACCACTTGACCCAGAATGTTGAAACTTCATAGGATGATTGGTCATGCAGAGTAGATGACCCCTATTGTTTTTGGGGTCAGTCTATTAAAGGTCAAGGTCACAGTGGCCTGTTCATGTAAAATCATGTTTTTTGGAAATAACTTGAGAACTACTTGACCTAGAATTTTGAAACTTAATAGGATGATTGGACATGCAGAGTAGATGACCTATTGCAGCCAACCATCAGTGTCTCTTTGACTTTCGCTCCTGACTCCTATTGACTTCTTGCCTATAGGACTTTGCATTGGGGGAGACATGCGCTTTTTTACAAAAGCATTTTCTAGTTTCCCTTTATAATTAGTTAATGTTTTGATACATTTTACCTGTATATTTGTAAGTGTTATTACTTTATACATGTGACACCGGCTTAAACTATTGGCCAATGTCTTTATCCTGAAAAAAAACTCATTAAACACACCATTGACAACTCCATCTTCCTCTGATGTGCCATGTTTCACTTTCTAGCATTGAAATTGACCATGCTGTCTTCTGTGACATTTCTTGTAAAATTACTTTGTCTTGGCCATAAGATTTAAAAGGCCTGAAGGGGCATTTAAAGAGATAGATAGAAGACATTAAACAAGGTTGAAGTGTACAAAACCAAAACTCTACCTTGCGTAATTTTCGTTCATCATTCCTTATTAAATGGAGTTGTGTAGCTCAAAAAATGCAGAAGGAAATCTATTTAAACTGCATATATGCATATGGGATATCATGAGGACGCCCCATAACTCTGGGTTGTCTTACTTATCATTTAGCAACAAGAACAAACATTACCCTTTTTTAAATTCAATTTACCATTTTTGATAGGCTTGTCCTGAACATAATAGAGATTTTCAACTTACTTCGACACGGACTGCAGATAGCGGACTGCCTACTTACAGTAGGGGTTTTCTCAAAATATTAAAGGTTTGCAAAACAGAAAACATACTTACGGTATATATGTTTCTTTTACCTATATGTGTTGTAACTTTTGCCTTCATTGTACAAATTAGTGTATTGTGATATAATTATCTGCTATTATACATAACATACGTTTGAAAATATATGAATAGTATGCAGGCTACATTAAAAACACGTAATCGCAATATTCAGATGTCATCTAAATACTCTGTCACACTTTACTTGCGTTAAGCAGGTTCTCCAATTATCCGTATGCTTTAATATTTTGTTTTAATATTTTGAGGCATTTCTGGCGTTATTTAGCCTCCTTGCGAATCGAAAGATATGACGTGTGAAGTTTCGAACCCACTTTACTACGATAACAATTTACCTTAATATGTTCATGCATTAATAATACAACTTGAAACATAGATTTGAAGATAACGGCGATTCCTGGATTTAATATATGTCCGTCCATACAATTCCTAGACTAGTTTTTTCCCAGCAACATAATAAAAAAAACGCAGTACAAAATATTACTGTTAAAAATAATAAAACATCCTGAATGTAATGAAAGTCCGTTTATTTTTTGTTGCATAGTATATATACCGTGTTCTTGTAGACTTCTGTACGAAAAAGGTCATTGCTTTTCATTAATTTTGTTGATTGTATCTAATGTTCGATAAAATAGAAGTTTTATTGAAATATTTTGAATGATTTATTTCAACACTTTGTCTAAACATTCTCATACATGTATCTTTCAACCCCGTCGAAACAAGATCCGATACATTACCATATTTTAGCTAAACAATCCTGAATTAGTTATGTATCAGCATGTTTGGAGACAAAAAGGAAACAGTCACTTCGTATTTTCATAATCTGATATCAGAATTGCATGTTAAAAGTTGTTTTAAATTTACTATCTTAAAGTGACTACTCAGTATGAATTATCAGTTTCAACTGGAATTTAATCTTTAAGTATCATTAAAACTGGCTGTCAAAATGTCAATCTAAAACCCAGCGGAGACCGAAAATTGTTTTGTAAACATTAGGCATGGGACGCGTCCAAGGTCAGATTCCGATCATATTCCAAAAAAAAATGTTTTATGGCCAGTGCATGCATAGAATTGTCAACGAAATTATATTTTTGACACAATTTGAGCAATTCTGTGTGGTCATTTGATACAACCAGCTTAGTAGTCAAAACTAGCCTTTATCATTGACAAAACCTTTTTAGTCCGGTACCTTTTCGAACACATGCACACACATGGTATGTGTAGATACTCAGCTTTGGGCAACTTGGACAAAGATTTAAACTCATGAAAGCTCACGGTATATATTGGTTTAAAAATTTATAATGTAGCCATCTTTTATAACCTGATAAGATAACGTGACCGGGAAATCTGAATGAATTCAGTACCGTATAAAAATGAATTTGTAGGGTTTGAAATAGTTTAGAATATACATGTATAATACCAAGTAAGACATTTTTACCCCGGTGCATTAAACTGTCACGCATCATATCGTGCAGAATTGTGCGTCGATCAATTGCATTTCAGCAACCCGAGTGCATGAGTACGAAACAATGTTACTATATTCAATAGTACATTCTTTGATACCAAATATTCAACTTACTTGTAACATAATTTTGTTTTGATTCCCTGATCTTAAATTGGCGAACCTCTTGCGGCAGAGGGGAAGAGTGTCTGTCTCCTTACCAGGTAGTCATTGGTTCAAATCCTTGATTAAAAGGTATGCTGATCGTTGAATTAACAGCCGTTTTCACTGCTAGCGAATACTGGCTAGAACCTAACGAAATTAACTACAAGCATTTGAATAAGTTGCTACACTTCAGATAAAAAAGAATAAGTTTGCGATTTCTTGTTTATGGATACGCATTTAAGGACGACTACCCGTAATAGGCCTCAATTTCACCAAAAGCGTACATACAACTTAATAATGTAAGCTTTGAAAATGTCAAATGATAGAAAAAAGGTGCATATTGACAAGTTATATAGTGACAGAAGTTCTCAAAATTTTCCACTAGATTACCTCCCCTGATAATTTTGGTTTTTCATGAGTTATCTCCCCTGAAAACTAGAAAAACATAATTTTCTCCTTTTCCCTATGGGGATTTTTAGATTTCTTTTTGATATTTGTATCGGAATCATAAAATGCAGCTTTCTACCGCAAAATGTTCTCAAAACTCAAGCTCAGATTCTCATAATCAAAGAAATTATATATTTCCCATAGGCATCAATGTTAACTTCAATACCGATTATCTCCCCAAAAAATGATATAATTCGAAAAATCTCTCGGTGAAACGTTTTTAATTTTGAATGTCTTTAAAGTGACCAAATTTCATTTAAATATTACCATCCAGTTACAAGATATGAAATATGGCTATTACACCATGCTATCCTTAAAGATTATAGAATAATAGATACGTTAATTAAAAAAAGTATAAAATATGCGCCAACGCTGTTACGAATGCTTGTAAGATAAAATACATGTATATTGGTAATTCATATATAAAATACAACGGATATTAAATTTTATAACTGTCTTTTCTCGGATATTTTAAATAGAAACAGTATTACGGCATTAGAACCGGATGCTAAATATGCCACTGTTCAGTTTTGAAAAAAAAACCTTACATACAGTTTGAGAAAACCCCTATAGTAAGTTCGCAGTCCGTGGTCCGCAGTACGCGTCGAAGTAAGCTGAAAATCTCTAATTAAAACCTGTTTAAGTGAGGTGACATTGAACACAGTGATAAAGTTATTATGCTTTTACATCATGGTTAATTTCAATGAAAATATAAAACGTTACAGAAAACATGAATACTTTCATAACATATTGTTTAAAACATACGTATTCGTATGTTTTAGTGTTAGTTTGTGACAAATAGAATTAATATGTCAAGAAGAAAATGGTACGACGTACAAAATGGATTCAACGGTATTAAAGGCACTGACCTCCAGATCGTATGGTATTTTTAGATAACAGAAAATTATATATTTCTCAAGAAGGCTTTGAAACTTAGTTACTGACAGATAATGTGTTATCGAAACATATGCAAACTACTAGTAGTTGTTTTATTTGTTTGTTGTTTTTTTTTGGGGTTTTTTTGGTGTTGGGGTTTTTTTGTCAATATTTTTCCATCGTTTTTAACGGGGTACCAGAGACGAACTGCCTTAATTATAAAGTTTTATATGAAACGGTTGCTAAATATGAAATCCCCCTTGGGGTATTAAGAAGTTTATATTGCCGCGGCGGCCCAGACACGATTCTGACATGGAAATTGTTTTTCTTGATATCGCAGTTTAATGGCAGGTCTGTTATATGATGAAATAAAATGTAAATGTCAGTGTGCTTGTTTTTGAGGTAATTTCTCTTGATTAAAGACATTTGTATATTACAAGCTGATTTTTTGGCAATATAAATTTTGATATTATTTAACGTGCCAAACGTTTTACTATCATACTTGATTGTACCTTATCCGAAAAAATGACGTTACACCATTATTTCCGATTTTTCAAACCTGTAAGTTTTTACAGGCTGAAAAATATCGTTTACATTTCCTCGTTGATATTTGTAAAGTTAACCTGCAAGTCCAGGCTACGTCGAACTATAGCTATAAATTACGTTTTTCGTATTTATTTATTCATTTTGTTGGGTTTAACGTCGCACCGACACAATTTTAGGTCATATGGCGACTTTCCAGCTTTAATGGTGGAGGAAGACCCCAGGTGCCCCTCCGTGCACAATTTTATCACGAGCGGGCACCTGGGTAGAACCACCGACCTTCCGTATGCCAGCTGGATGGCTTCCTCACGTCCTAAATGAGGTTTCGAACTCACATCGATGAGGGGCAAATGGTTTGAAGTCAACGACTCTAACCACTCGGCCATGGAGGCACCTTTTCGTATTTTGTCCTAAAACATATTTTTTAAACGATTATAATGTTCAAGTTTTGTCTTAAACTGGTTAAGAATGTGAATTTTAGCTCACCTGAGCCAAAGGCTCAGGATGAGCTATTGTGATCGCTTACCGTCCGGCGTCCGTCTGTCCACGCTTTCCTGCTATTGTGATTGCTCACCGTCCAGCGTCCGTCCATCCTCCACACTTTCTTTTTAACAACATCTCCTCCTAATCGTTTTAATATTAATAGATTTACACATGGATTGCCATTAATTCATGAAACACTTTTCATTTCCGTACACACAGTCCAGGCTTTATTGTACCTTATCCGAAAAAATGACGTTACACCATTATTTCCGATTTTTCAAACCTGTAAGTTTTTACAGGCTGAAAAAATATCGTTTACGTTTCCTCGCTGATATTTGTAAAGTTAACCTGCAAGTCCAGGTTACGTCAAACTATAGCTATAAATTACGTTTTTCGTATTTATTTATTCATTTTGTTGGGTTTAACGTCGCACCGACACAATTTTAGGTCATATGGCGACTTTCCAGCTTTAATGGTGGATGAAGACCCCAGGTGCCCCTCCGTGCACAATTTCATCAAGAGCGGGCACCTGGGTAGAACCACCGACCTTCCGTATGCCAGGTGGATGGCTTCCTCACGCCCCAAATGAGGTTTTGAACCCACATCGATGAGGGGCAAATGGTTTGAAGTCAACGATTCTAACCACTCGGCCACGGAGGCCCCTTTTCGTATTTTGTCCTAAAACATATTTTTAAACGATTATAATGTTTAAGTTTTGTCTTAAACTGGTTAAGAATGTGAATTTTAGCTCACCTGAGCCAAAGGCTCAGGATGAGCTATTGTGATCGCTCACCGTCCGGCGTCCGTCCGTCCACACTTTCCTGCTATTGTGATCGCTCACCGTCCGGCGTCCGTCCATCCGTCCACACTTTCCTTTTAACAACATCTCCTCCTAATCCACCAGTTCAATTTTGATGAAACTTCACAGGAAGGATCCTTGGATGGCCCCCTTTCAAAATTGTTCAAAAAATTAAATTCCACACAGAACTCTGGCAACGGACAGGAAAAACTTTAAAAAATCTTCTTGTCCAAAACCTCAGGGCCTAGGGCTTTGATATTTGGTATGTAGCATCATATATATTTCAGTACCTATCTTGAAGAATTTTTACCATGACCTTCTCACCTAGTTCTTCTTGTTTTTGAAGCTTTAGCAAAGAAATTTGTTCAGGCAAGCAATTAAACTGGGGTGAGCGATATAGCACCATCATGGCCCTCTTGTTTAAGATACAGTTTTGAAATTTGGATGACATGTATAGTTTTGCATGCAGATCTTTATACAGACTTTCAGTGACCATCAATTTGACCTACTGACCTACTTTCTTGTTTTCTAAGCTACAGCAAAAGGATTTGGACCACCTGTAATATATTTTTACATATTTCAAAAGTAATCTTGCATAATCTTTACCTTGACCCACTCTCCTAATTTTCTTGTTTTTAAAATTTGTTCAAGCAAGCAACTCTTCTCAGGTTAGCGATATAGGGCCATCAAGGCCCTCTTGTTTTATTATCACAACTTCTTATATATATTCCATGAAGACAGATATATGTAATTTCTTGCCAGAACAGACAAGTATACACCTCAGAGAAATATATTCTTATAAACAAAAAGATTCAATTTTCCAGTCCCGATATAATAATAAACAAAATTTGCCGCGCCCCTGGCAGACATAACTTCTTCGAAAGTGGATGGCCAAAAGACCAGTTGTTTTTAGCTCACCTGAGCAATGCTCAGGTGAGCTTTTCTGATCACTCGATCTCCGGCGTCTGTCTGTCGTCTGTCTGTCCGTCAACATTTAGCTTGTGTATGCGATAGAGGCTGTATTTTTCAACTGATCTTCATGAATTTTGGTCAGAATGATTATCTTGATGAAATCTAGGCCGAGTTTGAAAATGGGTCATCTGGGGTCAAAAACTAGGTCACTAGGTCATATCAAAGAAAAACCTTGTGTATGCGATAGAGGCTGTATGTTTCAATTAATCTTCATGAATTTTGGTCAGAATGATAACCTTGATGAACTATAGACCGAGTTTGAAAATGGGTCAGCTCGGGTCGAAAACTAGGTCACTAGGTCAAATCAAAGAAAAACCTTGTGTATGCGATAGAGGCTGTATTTTTCAATTGATCTTCATAAATATTGGTCAGAATGATTGCCTTGATGAAATCTAGGCCGAGTTCGAAAATGGGTCATCTCGGGTCAAAAACTAGGTCACTAGGTCAAATCAAAGAAAAACCTTGTGTATACGATAGAGGCAGTATTTTTCAATTATTCTTCATGAATATTGGTCAGAATGATTACCTTGATGAAATCTAGGCCGAGTTCGAAAATGGGTCATCTCGGGTTAAAAACTAGGTGACTAGTTCAAATCAAAGAAAAACCTTATGTATGCGATAGAGGCTGTATTTTTCAATTGATCTTCATGAATATTGGTCAGAATGATAGCCTTGATGAAATCTAGGCCGAGTTCGAAAATGGATCATCTCGGGTCAAAACTAGGTCACTAGGTCAAATCAAACAAAACCCTTGTGTATGCGATAGAGGCGGTATTTTTCAATTGATCTTCATGAATTTTGGTCAGAATGATAACCTTGATGAAATCTAGGCCAAGATTGAAAATGGGTCATCTGGGGTCAAAAACTAGGTCACTAGGTCAAATTAAGGAAAAACCTTGTGTATGCGATAAAGGCTGTATTTTTCAACTGATCTTCATGAAATTTAGCCAGAATGATAACCTTGATAAAATCTAGGCCGAGTTCGAAAATGGGTCATTTGGGGTCAAAAACTAGGTCACTAGGTCAAATCGAAGAAAAACATTGTGTATGCGATAGAGGATGTAGTTTTCAATTGATCTTCATGAAATTTGGTCAGAGTGATTGCCTTGATGAAATCTAGGTTGAGTTTGAATATGGGTTATCTGAGGTCAAAAACTAGGTCACTAGGTCAAATTAAAGAAAAATCTTGTGTATGCGATAGAGACTGTTTTTTTTTCAATTGATTTTTATGAAATTTGGTCAGGATGATTGCCTTAATGAAATCTAGGTCGAATTTGAATATGGGTCATCTGAGGTCAAAAACTACGTCACTTGGTCAAATCAAAGAAAAAAACTTGTGTATGTGATAGATGCTGTATTTTTCAATTGATCTTCATGAATTTTGGTCAGAATGATTGCCTTGATAAAATCTAGGTCGAGTTTGAACATGGGTCATCTAGGGTCAAAAACTAGGTCATATCTAAGAAAATGCTTGTTTTATCGCAAGAGACCAATTTTTTGGTCCAATCTTAATGAAAATTGGTCAGAATATTTGTTTCCATGAAATCACTAGGTCAAACATGTTTTACACTGTTATGGTGTGTTTCTTAGGTGAGCGACCTAGGGCCATCTTGGCCCTCTTGTTTAGTGTCACAGTTGCATATAAATCATTCTTATAAGCGTCCTAAACTACATAAATCCCATATAAAGCAACTGCAACAAAAGACCACGTGCAGACGTGCAGAAGTATTGCTGTAAGTAATTTAGGAGCTCTGGTGTTTATCTGTTTTGGTCCATCAAGAAATCTGGAGATGTTATCAAAAAGCTATTTAACAAACACTACAGATGTTCGTTGATTTATACGAGTTTACTACACAATGTCATAAAAGAAAAACTGGTAGCTTTAATTGAGAAAACATTTGCAAGAGAAAACGTAATTATTTGGCATTGAATGAAACTAGAGCATTTTTTCCAACAATAAATTTATTAGATACGTGTACTACCTATGGGATCAGGTCTGTAAAGCGCTAAGATTTCTGTTAGATAACATATTTATTAAATTTGGCAATAAAACTTACAGACAAGTAATTGGTACCCCTGTGGTGACTAACTGCTCCCCACTCATTGCTGATTTATTGTTATATTGTTATAAATCAGCTTTCATGCTCAGTTTGTTCAATGAGACGCAGTTTGACATTATTAAATCTTTAAATGGAACCTCGAGGTACCTTGATGATACTTTAGATATGCATAACCAATATTTTTCAGAAATGGTGAAACATATTTATCAAAAAGAATTACAGTTTAACAAGGCTTATATCTCAGATTTAGAAGCGTCATTTTTGGACTTACATTTAACATTTTTGGACTTAAATATATCATTTTTGAATGACATTTAAGAAACAAAAATATATCATCAAAGAGATGAACTCAATTTTGAAGTTGTCAACTTCCCCTACATTGATTGGGGTGTCCCTCGAGCGACGGTTTCTATATTTCGCAACATATTCATTTTGCAAGAGCTGGCTGAAAGTATAAGGTTTTTTAATGCTGGAAATCAAGTTATTTTACAACAGGGTTACAGAAATCAGACACTACGGAAGACTTTTACTAAATGTTAGATCGTCCGAACTTTTATAGAAGTATAACACAAACCTTAAAACACTTCAGAATAGTCAGAATAGTTTGGATACGGTATGTGAACTTCTGACAGTGAAACGGTGCATAAAAGAATCAGGGGATTTTGAAAAATTGTAACATTTACAAGTGAGTTAGGATGGAGAATCACCAACAAAATCCTCGAATGGACTGGCACAGTCAGCTGTTACGCTTTCCCATTTGATGGTGCAATAATAAAGTGTAAGACTCCGTGATGTTTTCCCCCTAAAATGGACGGAGTGGACTTTTGTGTTCCAGCTTGCTTTTACTGTAAAATCCCTTGGGCTATGTTGGTGCCAATACCTCGGGATTCTGCAGATGTTGTTACACGGAAAAAAGAACGTGCTTTAACCCTATAATATTTCATTAACATACTGGCAATTTTCGTAGTTGATGAGGTATGGGGGAATAGAGGGTCATTCCATGTCTACTAAATTTTCAAAACGTAGCCTATGTCATACATATTCTAGTAAGGCAACACTGGAAAAGGCTGTTACAGTATCGCAGGAATGATGTTGTTTTGCAGGTAGATGAAAAAATTAAGTTCTTTAGGAAATTACATATATCGATTTCAGAACAACAGCAATGATATTACAGGTACAAAAACCATTGAAAATGTAGCTTTTAAATAAAAGGAATCTTATTTAAAGGAGTTCATCACAATATTTTGTGCGCAGCTCAATCGCGCAGCAAGCAATAACCACTGTAAAGTTCAGGATTCGCCGCCGAAAGTGCAAAATTTTCGGATATGCAGCGCACTCGCACAAAAATATCGTATGTAATGACAATATAGGTCATGCATCCATATTTTACCTTTAAAAGTGATGGTGTTTTATTAGAGGAATAGTCGTAGGAAGTGCTCGAATCGAATACATTGTGGACAGCCAATTTGAAAGTAAACTATTTCGTCCAGTAATGATGCAGCCGACTACAAATCAAATAAAATTCCAGAAAATCTTAACGTAGATCTATCTCCTTCAAGTGCAAATGTGACTTCCTAAAAATGTTGTTATACTTTTTGTGCTCCATCCCGCATTTCACGTAGTAAGACCAGAGTTATGGCCCTTGACAGTCAAATTGTACATAAAGGGTATAGACATTTGTGTTGCATGTACCTCAAAAGTATATGCGTCAAGAGTCATGAAACCACACAAGAATTAAATTCAGCATGCGAAGTTGTGCACCAGTGTTTTTATTTGAGGTTTCACTCAGTAAAAACAGATTTATGTCCCTTGACGTGGACAAAATATATACGTAAACGGCATGTGAAAGCTTGTGTAGCACGTATCTCAAAAAGTATTTGACCTAGAGGCATGCTACCTTAAAGGAGCATTATTCCGCATGTGAGTAAGAAACCTGGTTAAGAAACTGATAATAACATTGTGTAATTTGTTTTGTAAGAAAAAAAATGTTCATAATTTTTAGGTGGGTGGGGTAATGAAAAAATACTTTTGTGGGTGGAGTGAATATTTTTTAATTTTTCTTGAAAACAAGCACGGGTTGATATTATTTTTTTTATTTAGATTTTTTTGTTTTAGTTCTAGCTTACATAATATAAAATTTGGTAAAATTCTGTCCGCTAGATTTTTCATATCATTAAGAAATACTTCGTGTTTTTCTCAGTTTCAGATACTTTCGACATCTGTCAAGAGTATCTTTGCTGAGTTAATATATCTATATGTTGACATTTTATGCATAGTTATAGTGGTTTCATTAATTGTGATGCATAAACAGTAACATCAGAGTGAAACTTTGAATAAATAGTTGTTTGCAGTAGCTTTATTATGACATGTATGTATTGTTTCTTCAGACAAAAATACCGATTTGGTGTTCTTAATAAACTTTAAATATTGAAAAAAGAAGCACGGGTACCTATCATTTTTATTTTTTATTTTAACTTGTCATACATTAATCTATAAATATGCACAGTTACAAAAAATTCTGTCCGCTAGAAATAATTGTGAAAAACACCTTTAAAGAGGGAGTAAAATAAAACAGAATTCTCAGACTTTTGTCAAAAATCTACCTATTTACGACATGGATACGACATCAGCCTTTTAACCTTAGATCATTTTTGTCTTAATTATGTAGATAGCTATGTAAAATTCACACAAATATTCTTTTAGCACCTGTAACGTAATTAAACGTATTAGAACTAGCGTCTGTTGCCCTTTCTGGCCTCCGTAAAATAAACATTTATCACGCAAAAGTCATGTTTTGAAAATATGACTGAAATGTCTAGGTTAGCGGCTCCCAAATACAAAAAGACTGCCTCTTGAGGAATATATTGACACTTTTAGACAACATCAAAAATGCTCTTAAAAACGATTTGACGAGGTTTGAAAAATCTCCATATTCCTTGCTCTGTTACGGAAACGTATGAGTTTTGCGCTGATAAAAATCTCAACCCCAGATATTTTACAGTCGTAAGAAATAGCTAAAAACTGAATCCCAACTGGCAAATAAGTCCACGCGCATACTTTTGGGTGTATGGATGCGATTTTAGGTTTCAAGTTTACCTAGTGTACTTTCAGTTTCATTATTTCTGGGAAAAGCTGAAGGTCATATGGCGTAATTTTCTGTATTGTTAAAAACACATATTCTTCGCGAGAGTGTATAAAGATGTGCCCTGTGTCCTGAGGAAACAAAACTCTTGTGCAAAATTATTTGTATCGATTTTAGTAAATCAAAGTAGCTATGTGTTATTAAGCACGGGGGAGGAACTGTTACACGAGACTTGGTTGTGGAGGATATCATGTTACAGATTTAGGATGCTACTGTTACAGTATTCCTGGATAACGTTACAGCATTCGGAGGATAAAAATCACTGTCGGTGTTTTGTTTGCCAAAAAAAATAGTAAATATTTATCTCTTTTTTTTTTGCAAAAGTAAAAATTGTTTTTCTAGATCAATGGTATGTACGTCTGCTGAGACATGGTTTAACACGTGAAACACAGTATATTGATGTCTATCAAGCGTTTAATGACAAAATCCGAAATTTTGATAGAAAATTATCTAAAAGAAGTTGATTAAAATATGTTTCAACCATATTTTATGCTCATTTGCATCGATAAAGACCCTCTTTAGGCACGCAGTTATAATACGAGGTAGAAAAATCAATGTGGGTCTAATTTTTTGTGGTTTTATAGAATGTTACAGTTATGGGGTGCTTCTTCTGGATGTGTTACAGATTTAGGATGATACTTTTTGGAATACATTTTGACAATATACAATACCAGGATAGCAAATAAAATTTAGATATCATGAATTATGCGGGATTTTTTGTAAGATGTAACAAATATATTATACCAAGTGCATTTTTTTCTAATTTCGAAATTCTAAATCTGATTCAACAGCTATATATATAATAAATGATATATAAACATTTTCAATGGAAAGCTAGTGTTCTATATCTAATGTATATGATACCATAATCACCAATTCGCATTGAATCGTCGTTTGCACTTTAATAAGCTGTTCTTTCATAAATAGTACCTGTTTATGCTACATGTATTAAGCTAGCAAACGATGTGTCCTAGCTTCAGAAGAGTTTGGCAATGCGTGTCGTTATCAACGATTTCAATTACTAATAAGCTTAAAAGAAATTATCCTCTCGGAATCGGTAATGGAGAACTTAAGAAATTAATTGGCTTTTTTCACGACAACTCGCACATGTGCAATAAAACTTTATTTCAAATAACAAAAGATTCTTTTTTGTTAAACATGTATACGTGTTTACTGTCGGAACAACCATCGAATCATAGTCTGCTTGCAGGCGCGTAGCTGCCACAATCAAATAGGCTAATCTGAAGCATTGGATCTGTTTGGTCACAGTTAGGAGCCTAAATCATTTAACAGAGGATTTTATACGCAACTGATAGTTAAAATGGATAATGTTTCAGGATTTTCATCTAAAAGTATATGCGTCTTTGTCTTTGTGTGTATGACGGTGGCAAGGGCTTTTCAGGACTATGCGCCATTAGAAGGCATGTCTCGGGACTGTAGGCATTGCGTAAACGCGAGCACGAGCACATTAAATTCGGGTTGTTCAAAAATTAAGAGTTACCTTATAAACATAGTAACTCACTCTCTTTTTAGATTTGAACGAAAGTAATTAATCTATGTGAATATAAATAAATACACACTTAAAACATTTTTCGATTTCGCTCCGCGATATCTTTGGTGATTTATTTAGAGGTTATGGAAAAATATTTAACAACCGATGTATTTAGAGATTGTTCAAACGATCGGTCAATTTGCATGGAAAAGGGATGGGAGATTTGCTCTGCATAACTTGTATCATCAACTGTTCATCATATGTGATTCTTGACATATCACAACCGACATCTTCTCCCGTTAGGTGGACTTTCCTGTGTTTTTAAACGTCGTTACAGCAACGCCACTCTAGTACATGTCTGACTGCCTCAAATGACAAAATAAATGTTGTTTAGCAGTATTTAGATCTAACAACAGAATCCTGAAGAAGGAAAAAGTATCATCCTAAATCTGTAACTCATTCAAAAGCAGCACCCCACAACTGTAACATATCCGGCTAAGCTGCAACATTCTATAAAACCAAGAAATATTAGACCAACAGTAATTTTTCTACCTCGTTTTATAAGTCCATGCCTGAAGAGGATTTTAATCAATGCAAATTTGCATGAAATACGGTTGGAATATCTTTTAACCAATTTCTTTTAGATATTTTTCTATCAAAATTTCGGAATTTTTCATAAAACGCTTGATTGACATCAATAGACTGTGTTTCGCAGGTTAAGCCATGTCTCAACAGACGTGCATATCACTGATCTAGAAAACAGTTTTTATTTTTGGAAAAAGAGATAAATCTTTACCACGTCTTTGGCAAACAAAATACCGACAACTATTATTATCCTCCGAATGCTGTAACGTTATCCAGGAATACTGTAACATAGCATCCTAAATCTGTAACATGATATCCTCCACAACCGAGTCTCGTGTAACAGTTCCTCGCCCGTGTTAAGGGCGAATATGTTCGTTACGGTGGGGAACCCACGTGACTTATTGGTACAGAGTAGGGCTGTACGGATGTTTTTACTAAATATAGTAACTGGGTTACTCGATCCAGGAAGGTTAAATGCTTATACCTATTTTTAATACTGGACGGATATTCTTCGAATGAGGCGCATTTATAAACCATTCTAACACGATCCGATTCATTTTCCTATTAAACAAAGAAGGCAGAAAACAGTGAATTATTATACAACAAATCACTGTTCTGACGTCACAGTTATTACGTCATGGCGTCAAACGGCATAGCGGCGCGCTGGAAAAGAAACCGATTGAAAACGGGCAAATATTTAATGAATGACGTCAATGATGTACTTAAAATCCTTGGTAACGTGTTAGAATCGAAATAAGATATCTCATTTAG
This sequence comes from Mercenaria mercenaria, assembly GCF_021730395.1. Taxonomy (NCBI): domain Eukaryota; kingdom Metazoa; phylum Mollusca; class Bivalvia; order Venerida; family Veneridae; genus Mercenaria; species Mercenaria mercenaria. The sequence continues at coordinate 3,872,728 of NC_069374.1, forward strand.
TGATTTGCTCTTGAATAAATCATTGTTTGTCGTTCAGATGCGTATTATTATATCACTCGGGCTGCGCCCTCGTGATATAATTCCTTCGCATCTGAACTCCAAACAATGATTTATTCAACGACAAATCACTGGATGAGATATATTATTTCTTAAATGGAATGAAAACACTCTTTTCGAGTCTGAGCCGCCAAATCAGTTACTGGCATTTTTTATTGAAATATTTGCCAAAGGGAAACTTGCACTATACAGTTGAACTAGTCCAGCTTTGATATTGATACGAACACGAATTCAGAACTAACCAAGTGTTAGGTAGTAAAGGCACGTCGCTGTTTGCTTGATACGCTCTCTCGCTGTTACGTTACATTCGTATCAAATTCTTACACGTTGTGTTTATGATATAAATCGGATTTATTCAGTTAAGCACCAGTATATGAGCAGAATAAAACAGATGTTATCATATATATCAGTTACAATATTGTAAGTATTTTCTTTTTGTACATACTATTTTATATGCTAACGTGTTATGTCGTTTGTTTTATATATGTTGATGGTGTTTACAATTCTATATCATTTGGTAAAATGCAGACTATATTTTATTTACTGGTATTTAAAGTACTAGGTACACCGTCTGCCCAATCAGTGTAAATTTGGGTGTGACTAACTATACAGTGTATGGCTCTTGCTGTATTCATCCAGGGGTTATTCTCGTAATCTTTCTTTAACATGTAAATATAATCAAGGAATTGTGCAATGTTGGATCATTATCTATTTGTGCAAATAGCAACTGCGTAGCTACGTAGAAAGTTGGCCTTATATGTAAACATGTTGAAAAGGCCAGGGATCATGTTTCCGAGTGCCAATATATTAAATACAGATAAAAAGCTGACATGTCGTGCTAAAGCCCAGGTATTTTCAAATCGTTAGAAAATGTGCTGAAAAAAGAGCTGAAATTGACTCATTAGCAAAACAAGTCCTTACGCATCCGGACTGGCTCCTGCGCGTGAACCCTGGCTATTGGCCAATGCAAATGTGACTTTCGTTTTTAAGTTTAGCCGGTGTACTTTCATTTTCGTTACTTCCGGGAAAAGCTGAAAGTCATCTGACGTCATTTTCTGTGTTGTCAAAAACATACGTATGCCTTGCGAGATTGTATAAAAATGTGCTGGCCGTCCTAATGTTATATAACATTATTCACTAAAATTTGGCAAAAAAATAATGTTCTTTGCTCATTTTCAGATTAACGGAAAAGCTTTATGTAAACTTATTTGAATTTACGGCCTAATCACGCTGTATTCTAGATTTAGTCTAAGGGGCCTCCGTGGTCGAGTGGTTAAGGTCGCTGACGTCAAATCACTTGGCCCTCACCGATGTGGGTTCGAGCCTTACTCTGGGCGTTGAATTCTTCATGCGAGGAAGCCATCCAGCTGGCTTACGGAAGGTCGGTGGTTCTACACAGGTGCCCGCTCGTGATGAAATAATGCATGGAGGGGCCTTCCTCCACCATTAAAGCTTGAAAGTCACCATATGACCTATGATTGTGTCAGTGCGACGTTCAACCTAACAAAAAAATCAGTCTATATTTGGAAACTTAAGCAAGACTTTACCTTAAAGTTCCGCTTATTGTGTATTTCGCTGCAGTCAGGAAAAAACAATAACACATAACAAAGTTAAAAGGCATCGAGTAGCGAGTTGGCTATTGTTATCAATATTTCTATTTTCTATACATACTACAGAACATTAATAGATTTACCTTAAAAAAAACATTGTAGGCATTTATAATTGACAAGATTTTTTTAAAAATATTTAGCCTATAAGTAATAATACTGGCCACTGGTTATGATTTATTTTGGGGTAAATGCTTAAGCAAATCTATCAGAGGTCCTCTGTATGTAGAATGATATTAACGCGTCTGAAAAGTGAAAGCAAAATGTAATTAAGGCAACGTAGTTTATCTGCCTTAAAGGTAAAATGTAGCATCTTTATATTTTTTTCAAATGTTGTTAGAGTGGAAAATTACATTTACCTACAATTATAATTCAATGAATGCTTCTATATACTTCAGAACATGACGGAAAAAGTATCAGAAGATGAATCGAAACTCTCTCAATTAATAGACGGTATAGTCACATCAGTTCAGACAGAAACTAAATGTCAGAGAGCAAACCAGATTCGTAATGCAGTTGAAGTCCATTTAAAGGCTTGGCTAGATGAGGCAGAAAAACTTAACCCATTATTTAAGGTATCGGAGTTGATTCAGGTTGGAAGTTATGCGGAGGGGACTAAAATAGTACAACCTGATGAGTTTGATTTTTTAGCCGTAATTGAAGACTTATCAAAACCAAATTCGGTATCAATAGATAAAAGTGAAAGTGACTTACAACAAAACTTAGTGAGGGTTGCAGTTGCAGACGACAGGTTAAAGTCTAGATGGAACGCGCTTTGTAAAAACGGACACCTCCAATGTTTTCAGCGCGTAAATTTTCCTGAGTTATGCGAATATAGGTTTGGACATGTTTTCATTTCCGCAGTACGGAAGAAGAAAGATTACGGAAAAAGGTTAGGACATTTCATGGCCGGAACGCCGATTGACCTAGTTTGTAAACTTCAGTTACCAACAGTTGACAATATTACATTAATTTTAACATCAGTGGTTTACTGGGTTCCCAATGTTCTCCTACATTTTAAACTAGGAGATAGAGATATATCCGTGGATTTGTCCCCAGCAATACGATATCATGCAGTTGAGGATTGTTTCACGGTAGAGGATTGTGCAGGTCAAGCTTTTTCAGAACTTGTTCTAAGTCGCAAGTCCCTGCTGCTTATCGGAACAAAGCACGATTTTGATTTTAAGGTAACTGTGACAGAAGCAGAGGTTCAATACATGCAATCTGTAATGAAACAAGAGCACAAAGTCATCTACATATTTCTGAAGTATATTGAGGAAATATATACGCCTACTGATTTCCCTCATGCAAAGTTTACTTCATACATGCTGAAGAGCGTTTGCATTCACCATGATATCAAGTGTAAAACTGAAGACAGAACTATCACAGAATGTTTCAAGTCAGTAATTAGGGAACTAGAGGAGTGTGCTCGGCAGGGACACGTGGTTAGTGTAGTAAACAGGCATGTTATATTTCACCTGTATGAATCCAGTGCATTCTTAGAAAAGATGAAAGCTAACAGAAAATATGTGCACGATGGCTTGAGGAAAATATGTCAGCTGCCCAAAACAATTAACACCGTTGACGACTTTGATGCGTTTTTAAAGCGTGTGTTTCAGCAAGAGAATCAGAGAAGGAATGAGGGTATGATATATTGTTTAGTAGTATCCTTCTTTATGTCCGTACGTCCGTCTGCCTGTACGTCACGAAATCTTGTCATTGCGTCTTGTCTTATTTAGAAGGTTGGTCGAAATTTGACGAAACTTTCCAAGACCAATAGCTTTGAATTTAATGACTGGTCACAGCTGGACTTCTTTGCTTCGAAGGGATATTCTTATATATATCTTATATCTTATTAGTGACTGTAATTCAAGTGTCTCTAAAGCAAAACTATGTAATGATTGTACCGAGTGGTTCAATCGTGAGCTCATGAAAAGGTATTGTTTAGCCTTAAAATCAAATTCCAGGACCCTTAATAGCAACAATATGATAAACAAAATACAATATTACTGACTATAATTTGCAAACATAATTATTGATTTATATATGAACGGGGCCTCCGTGGCCTAGTGGCTAAGGTCTCTGACCGATAATCACTTGCCCCTCACCGATGTAGGTTCGAGCCTCATTCGGGGCGTTGAATTCTTGATGTGAAGAAGCCATCCATCTGGCTTACTGAAGGTCGATGGTTCTACACAGGTGCCCGCTCGTGATGCAGTAATGCACAAAGGTCACTTTGGGACTTTCTCCATAATCATAGGTTAAAGTAGCCATACGACCTATACTTGTGTTGGTGCGACGTTAAACTCAACATAAAACGTAACAAAGCAAAGTGTATGTAATTGTATGTAATGCCATACGCCACAATATCATAACAAAATACTTGTGTATTTACGAAACAAATTATAC